>NW_028221416.1:73071-144338 GCF_014529385.1 Adiantum capillus-veneris | reverse complement strand
AATTTGGTCTGACAAATGCTCCTGCAACATTCCAACGTTTCATGAACATGGTGTTTCAAGCATTCTTTGGAAAGTCAATTAGGGTGTTCATTGATGATTTCTCCATTTATAGCTCAAAATCATTGCATCTACAAAGGATAGAAGAAGGTTTAAAGAAGCTCTACGACATGGGAGGTCAACTCAACCCCGACAAGTGCACATAGGTGAGGATGAAGTGATCTTGCTCGGTCACAAGGTTTCCTATAAGGGCATTGAGGTGGATCCTTCAAAGGCAAAGGCTCTTATTGAGCTCCCATCACTGAAGAGTCTTAAGGAGGTCATCTCTTTCATTCAGAAGGTGAAGTATATGTCACGCTTCATTCACTTAGCCTTGGAGTTGCTTCATCCTTTGCAAAAGTTGACACAACAAGTAGAATTTGCATGGTCTGATGAGCTTGAAGAGTATTTTTGTAACATTAAAGTCATTTTGTCAGAGCTACCAACACTCATGCCTCCTTGTTGGGAGTACACATTCTTTGTTAGCTCTAGTGTTGGAAGGGAAACAATTGGTGCTGTGTTGCTACAACAAGATCCCCACAGTACAAGGATGCGACCCATCTACTTTGCTAGTAGGGTCATGAATGCTTTGGAGAGAGACTACACAGAAGCAGAACTCATGATGCTTTCTCTCATGTTTGCGGTGAGAAAGTTTAGATCCTACGTGCTACCAAAACCTTTTGTAATTCTCACTGCAAAAAATTTGTTCCCTTGGGTGTCATCTCAAATGAATCTTAGTACTAGGATCTCAAAGTGGATTATGGAGTTGCAAGAGTTCCAATACTCTTTCAAGGTAGAAGATAGTGTGCGTGCACAATTGGCAAGGATTCTCACTTATAGGGTACATGAGAAGGAAATTAAGGTGCCTCAAGTAAAGACCCTACCATTGCCACCACCAAAAAGTATTTCCAATGCTTTTACCTTGTTCTTTGATGGAGCTTTTCGACGAGCCACAGGGAAAGCAGGGGGAGGGCTAGTGTTGCTCAACTTAAGTGGAGAGGTGGTCATGAAAGAGAAGGTCAATCTACCAGGTTCAACTAGCAACAATGAAGCAGAATACGACACACTACTTCATGGTTTGAAGATGTGCATTGGCCAAGGGATAAAATGTCTCATGGTAAAGGGAGATGCACTTCTCATTGTTAAACAGATTTTAGGCATTTGGGCATGCAAGAATGAAAGCTTAAGGACAAAAGTTCATGCCATTCGTAGGATGTTTAATCAGTTTGAAGAAGTGCAACTATATCATATTCCGAGGAAACAAAATGAAGATGCCGATTTACTTGCACAACAAGCAGTTACATGTGTTGAGATAGAAGTGCAGGTCATCATGGTGGCAGCAGCTGTCAAGCAACCGAGATACCAGGGATTGGAGTCATTGGCTCCCATTATTGGGCTACATTTTGGAGGGTGAGTTTCCACAAGACTTTACGAAGGCTCAGAAGAGGAGACTCATGAAGAAGGCAAGTTTCTATCTCTTCCTAGAAGTCTCCCTCTATCAAAGAGGGAAGGATCGAGTGTGCAGAAGAGTACCAACTATCGAGGAAATTCCAGCCATTCTAAAAGGTTTGCATGAAGAGGCATGTGGTGGTCATTTTGCCCAAGAATCAACTGTGAAGAAGATTTTGCTTGCGGGGTATGTTTGGCCAAGCTTGCATGTGGATGTTCAACATTGGTGTAAAAGCTGTCACAATTGTCAGATAAATGGAAATAGAAGGTTGGTGCATGGCCCGAGGCAAATAGTGCTTGCAAATGGACCCTTTAAAAAGTGGGGCATTGATGCTATGGGTCCTCTGCCTAGGACAAAAAATGGTAAACTCTACATTCTAGTGGCTGTAGACTATATGACTAGGTGGGTGGAAGCTCAAAGTGTGGCAAGAGTGAATGAGAGGACAGTTAGCAAGTTTGTGTACAATCACATTTGTTGCAGATTTAGCACACCTTTGGAGATTGTTTTTGAAAATGGTCCAGGGTTTAGGAAGGGCTTGCTCACAGAAGTTTGTGAAGAGCTTCACATTCTACATCGTCATAGCACACCATACTACCACAGTCAAATGGTTTGGTGGAGAAGGCTAATGGTGTCATTGCAGGAATCATTAGAAAGATGGTGCAAAACAAAACAAAATTATGGGATGACTTCTTGGATGGTGCCTTGTGGGCATATTGAACCACATATAGGGAAGCCACGGAGTTCACACCATTTCACTTGGTCTATGGTCAAGAGGCTTTGCAGCCTATCGAGCTCAACATTCCAACAATGCGACTTCATGGCAAAGGAGCACAAGATGATCAAGAGGTATGGATGGATCGACTTCTTACGTTAGTGGAGCTTGAGTGGAAAAGAGAAGAAGCATATGAGTGCTACAAGAGGAAATCCACACAAGCGAAAGAAACGCACGACAAGAAATTGAAGGACAAAGGCATCAAGGAAGGAGAGCTTGTGCTAAGGTACTATGACAATCGACTTGACAATTGTTTTGATGCCAAGTTTGAAACTAGATGGCAAGGGCCATACATAGTCAAGAAGGCTTTCAATTCTAGTTACTATCAGCTTATGGACTTGAATGGTAAAGAGCACTCCAGGAAGGTAAACGGGTATCGCTTGAAGCCCTATTTGAGTCGCCTTCTACCAAAGGATCTACCAAAGCTCTGTCCAAAGGCCGCTGTCTCATGTAAGTATTGTTACATGAAGCATGAGTGTAACTCCAGCCAAAATTCTGAGGGGCCAAACAATGAAGATCTCCTCAAGGACTCTGAAGCACTCTCTTTGGAAAAGATGCTCTATGATGGTACATGAATATACCATCATCCTGGGGGAGGGCTAATGATAGCCATTTTTCGGCTCTCCATAATTGCCATAGTAAGTTACTCCACCCTACCAAATTCACCCAAACGCTATGGCTATCCCTACCATTTCACTGTACATAGGCGTGTGTGAGTTAGGGGGCTTTTCCCATATCTTCTTAAAAAACTCTCAGCTAGCTAGTCACTGGGCTAGTGAGCCAAAAAAAAAAAAAAAAAAAAAAAAAAGTATATTATGGCCTCTTTGTGTGTAAATATTTCATTGTATATATGGCCTAAATATAGGGATTTTTTATAGTTATTTTGGTATTTTATTTAAATATTTCTACTTAGGTGTGTGTTTTATTAAACCTATGTACACCTTCTTTCATCCTCTTACACCATAATTATATTTTTTGCCAATATGTATATACTCTAACCTCATATTTTTCCTTTATACAAATCACTCCCACATTTTCACCCTCACCCTCGTGAAAACAAAAAATTGATTTCTACTCATTGGTTACGTTTATTATATTATTTACTTGCATACCTTTTCCTCTTTCACCCAAAATAATTCAAGGAGGGACCATATCATATGATTCCAATATCTTTCCATATCCATAACTCCTCTATATTTTTATTATTATTTTTACTCATTATTCTAACACCATGTGCTCATTGAGCTAAAGTCCATGAATAGTCCATACACTAGTCCCACCATGTATATATTTCTTTATTCACCAATAATCCTCCTCCATGCATGGGTCAAGGGCAACTTGGATGCTTTGTATTATAATATGACAAAGGAGGGGCTCACTCTTGGATGCATTGTACAAATTCAACAAAGGAGGGGGCCACTAAAAGACTTTTGCAGGCATAAAAACAGGCGTTTTTGTGAGAATTTTGGCACCTATCTCCACTCCGCATTTGGAGCGATGGTCAAAAGAGAAAATGTAGCCCACACTCTGAATAATCACCTCAAAGTTTTTCATGATTTTTGAAGCTACCAGCGGTGAGCTATGATTTTTTGAGTGGACCCCAGTCTGCCCACTTTTCTCACAAGTAGCCCTTAGTCTTCTCTCACCCTTCCACACACCTACTCACTCTTACACATCCCTCCCTCTCCTTCCCTCACTCAAACCTGCAATTTCCATGGCTTCTCCCACCCTCTTCACCATTACCCTTCTCTCTCATCCCTATAATTCTTTTATGAACCTCTACATACATACACCCTCTCCATGTCTCTCTCTATTGCTTCTATGCTACAATTTCATTTACCTCTCCTAAAAATATCTAAAATGCAGCATCTTAACCATGATAACTTTTGCAAATTGAGGATTTTTCATCAACAAATCCTCTTTTCATCGTGGTGGTCAACTGTGGCGGCGGCGTAAAGAAGCGAAGAAGAAGACCAGCGGTCATTTTTTCCACAATCTACACAAGGGTGAGTTCAAGCTTCTTCAAAGCTTCACCATCTCAATTTTTCTCTTTTAATTCACCCCTCTTCCTTCATCAAGTCAACTCATCCTACCCATTGTAAATGTATCACTAATAATTCTAGTGATTATTACCACTAACAACTAACTTCTCTTGTAAAAATGCACCCACACTATCAACATATGGAGTAGGCAACCGCACAAGTAAACCAAATTCACTCACTTACATGGAAGTTTCTCTCCTTTCACCACATCAATAATTCTCTTACTTGAGCCCACATCCATGTGACTCAAGAGAAAAGAGAGACCCCATTCTCATTTGAAATTCATAAAAATTCATAATCCTTGATCTTTCCTAATAAAATTGATTAGGATTAATCCTAATCAAGGCTTCTAAAACCTATAAATAGAACGCATTCCTCCTTGTAAAAAACATCACTATACCATTGCACACTAGATTGAGCGTAGCACACGCCAGTTCTATCTTGGTTGTAAAGAGATAGTAAGCTTTCTATACACCATCACTTTGGTGCATAGAAAAGCTTGAGCTAATTTGAGTGAGTGCGAGTAGAAGATATTCTTCCTACCATTGTTGTATCTACCCCAACATCAATGAATTGGTAGTTTTGGGTGCAATTCATGTCCAAAGGCTCATGCTTCTCCTCCAATTTGGCTTGGCAAACTCATTCAGCTGAGAGAAGGTTTTCTCCATTTTTTCCACATTGCTTTGGTGGCTATGGAAATTACGGCTCCAATGTCCAATATTGCTACCGATTTTATGTCCTTGTACTCCACATGCAAGAGTCATGTTTCCTTCTTTACCTTCGCAATAGTCTCATACCTTGTTCATTGGCACTGACTCATGTTTAGTTCATTTCAAAGTTTGGTTGTTCAGTGTTTTTGGAGAAACATTTGGTGGCGGAATTACCAACCCTATTTTCTCCAAATTTTTTTCCACCTCTTTCCAAAGATGAGGTCTTATTTGCAGTAACTCAGATAGAGATAACATACAACGGATAGGGGATGACATCAGCTCATGAAGAGTTTATGTATCCATCATCTTAGGATTAGCCTTCCATTGAGATGGTACTTTCTTTACTTCTGATCTAGTTTCATGGTTGCCAATAAATGAAGGTAACATCTTCAATGACTGAGGTTTGATGTCTTTTGATATCTACATACCTGCATCACCATACAATGATCAAATATCATTTGCGTAGAGCTCGTGTTTGAGGTGGATCTCCGTTATAGGGGCTGGCTGAAGCGTTGCACTTCTATCTTTTTTGTTTCGGATATATTCCCACAGATCCTGTGGCCATTGTTTTTCCACTTCAAGAATTTGCATAGGTGCTTGTGAATATATTCCATCTATAGTATTGCCTCCAATCCTCGTATCCAAGGGTGTTTCGTTTACCAATCTTTTTGGTCTCCATCTCTGATCCCTCGCTGCATTAACTCTTGACTTTTTTCGCACATTAACACCTCAGTTTTTGGAGCAGTCAGAACTGGTGGTTCCATAAGCGCTTGAGCGCCTTGGATGAGCTTCTTGTACATCTTTAACCTCTCTTTTTCATACCCCGGGTGAGGGTACGTTAGCCATCTATCCTCCTAGGTTTTGTTGGGCTTTAACCTAGCATGATAAGCTTTTAAGCTCGCATCCAAGGGTTCAAAGACCTTGTCCACCAAGACAGATCCTCCCGAGGGTATTGTTGATGGTTTTGTTATATCGCCCTTTTTCTTAAGGTCTCTTTCCATTCTCAATTGTTTCTCTGTTTGCAGTAATTTGGTTTCCAAAGCCATTATTTCTTTCTCTCTTTTGGCTTGTCTCATTTTTCCTTCCAAGATTTCCAAGGGGTTCTGATAGACAAATTTTCTATCTCGGTTTGGCTGGCTGGGGCATTCCTTGTAGTCTCATGTACTTGGGCTCTCATTACCGCGTTTATTGAAATGGTTGGTTCTGTTTTCTGATTCACTTGAGTACAATTCTAATTTTGTTCATGGTTGCTTTCCCTTTGTTATCAGGGTTTTTTGGACAATGTGGAATGAGATGGTCATTTGTACACCCCTCACAAAACCCAAAGAGTTTGATACATTTTCCTTTGTGTGGACAACTCCTTGCCCAATGATCAATGCTGCATTTATAGCATGGTCCTACTGGTGGTGGAGAAGCCTTGTGGAGTCCCCATCGGTTGTCGTCTTCTAGGAGGATATACCCTAGGTTTGTAGTTCTGGGTTTCCATGACATAAGAATATTTTCATCGACCAACTAATGGTTCTTTGTTGGTTGTGCTATGTATAACGGTTCTAGCATCTCCTCAAAAACCATCCATGGAATTTGTCCCTCAGAAGCATAAGCATTGCCATCAAACCCTCTCTCATAGGTATTGTCTAATCTTCTCGGTATGAAGCTACCTGGACCACACTCTGATCAGAAGGTGCTTCTATAGGTTGTGAAATCGTTATCATGGCCCTGTTTTCTTGGGCTGCTGCCCCAACATAGGTTGAGGTTTTTCCTGTCCTTGGATTGCATTAATTTTCCCTACTTGGTATCTGGGGGGGGGGGGGGGGGGGGGGGTAACTGTTGCCCTCCATGTGGCCCGTATTGTCTTTTTCTAACATAGTTTCTATTATAGAAACATTCATGGGTCTCATGGTTTTTCCTTTCGTGGTACGTTTACTCTTGGCCTCTATTGAAGGTTGCACCACTAAGTTGGATGATCTCCTTCATAAGTGTCACATTTTTGGGGGGTTGTTGTCGTGTGGGTTCCTCCTATTTCCTTGGTTCATCCTTCTGATCACTTCCTCAATCATTTGATCAATGTCAGGCATAGTTGGGTTTTGACCACCTAGTTTCATTGTGGAATCACTAGTGGTTGAAGAAGTGCTACTCATCCCTTGGTATGTGTCTTCTGCCACCTCTTCATATGCCTTGCAATTTTCTACTATATACAACACCTCTTTCATGACTTGCTCAAAAGTAACACATGCCTTTTAGTGCAATTTATTTTTGAGAATGTCATTTCGGAATCCTTCAATGAAAAGGACTGACAATCTCTCATTATGAGGTAGTTCTCTAGCACGGCATCTTTCTATGTATTGCTTAAATCGAACCGAGGCTTCCTTCACATTTTCCTTCTCCTTTTGTCTAAATGCACAGATTTGGGAGACAGATCTGTTTGAGAATTCCTCAACGAATTTTGAAGAAGTTTCACGATACTTGGGAATTCCAAGGTGTTTAAAGGTTGAAACCAGGTCAAAGCAGTTCCTTCTAGAGTCAACCCAAAGCCTTCATATTGCGTATGGAAATCCGTTACTTGTTCTACCCTCAACACTTATTTGAAGATCAAAACATGAGCATACGGATCTCTCGATCCACTATACTTTTTGGGTACACATTTTTCCACTTGAGACGATCGCATGTGTCTGGACTCTGCAGCCATATTCACCACCCTTGGTCCTCCTGGTGTGGTCTC
The DNA here is from genome assembly GCF_014529385.1 of Adiantum capillus-veneris. Taxonomy (NCBI): domain Eukaryota; kingdom Viridiplantae; phylum Streptophyta; class Polypodiopsida; order Polypodiales; family Pteridaceae; genus Adiantum; species Adiantum capillus-veneris. The sequence continues at coordinate 136,609 of NW_028221416.1, read as the reverse complement.
TCTAGGTTCATATTCTCCTCTTGGCACTATAATTAGTTTCCTATCCATCATACGTTCATCAAGTCGATCTTGTGTAATAGTCGGAGGGATTCTAGTTGTGTAAGTCAAATCAGGTGCCGCATTGCCTCTCTACGTATTCATAGAAGCCCTAGACCCCCTTGATCCCAACCGTTGATGTCCAAAAGAATCTTCCACTCTGGTTCTTATTGGACTTACATTCCTAGTTTTTGGTCTTGTGTGAGTAGTCGCGGTTTTCACTTCTTCTAAATTGACATAGTATTGGTGGAGTGGTCCCCAAAATATGTATATCACTCTAGCTCCTTACGGTCCATAGGAGAGTATTTTTGGCCATACTTATCCATTATGACCACCTGAATACTTCTCCCTTCTGTGTAAGCAAAAATGTATAGTTTTTTTGCGGTCAGTCACTTCCTTGATGCGGGGTTCATCGCATCTATAATAGAGTGTTTGTTCTCCATTATTGAATTTATATAGCCTCACGTAAGTGTTCTTTGTATTAAGCACATTTTCAAATTGAAACTTTAAATACAATTTTACGTCAGATGCAGGTTGAGAAGGACCTGCCCCCATGGAAGTTGTTTCCTTAGGGTTCAACTTGTTGGACTCCTCAGTCATTAGGGTGTATGATCTTTCTGACGAGGTGTCAGAAAATATTTCCTCTACAATGACTTCTAAAGGGTGCAGTGGTCTTTGATTCAAGATACCTTCAATTGAGTGATTGCTCACTTGGTCTATGATATTGGGATTCCTATTCTCATACAATCTTCCTGATCGCAAATACATGAAGAATTGATATTGCAAAATCCAAACCAGGTTACCTCATTAGATATCCTAAATTCCCTGTTTTGATCTTACTTGTTGGGTAGTATTCTCTAGCACTTGCAACCTACCAAAAAATCCTTGATAGCTGTGAGTTTACAGTCGTTTCTGTTAGTTCTAGCTTTCAATCAACAAAATTTACCTAGGTTTTTCAATATTCACAACTTTACTCACAACATCAACAATTCAGGTCCAATTTCAATTTTTAAAAAGCCACCAAGTTCCTGGGAATTACCTCTCTCTGTGGTTAAATTCTGCTCTTATGCTTTCAGCATGATTAGTAGATCCTATGGTATCAATTTTTTTGGAAATGGACCTCTGGATTGAAAATTAGGTCAATTTTGACACTTTACCAGAGCACTCGGCAGTTTTGGGCTTTTGTTCTGGTTTTTTATATCCAAATTCAGTTTTGAATAGACCACTAGACTCCCTGTGATGTCCTCTAGCTATGGTGCAAGTTTTGTATCAAATTGTGTCAAAGGAACATGGATTGTGATCCATGTGCCTTAGTGCTAGAATGTATTAAAACTTGGCACACAGCTTGTCCTTGGTCTATTGATGCTAGCTATGAGTTTTTTAGGTCAACCAAAAGTCAATTTTAGGGTCTGTTCCATTGGTTTTCCCCTTGATTTATTTTATGCCCTTTTGGCCCACCTTTTGACCTTTTTTTATAAGAGTGGTTTAGGAGAAAGTACTTCAAATGTTATCACTTTTCTACCTGTCAATATTAGCTCAAAATTCCATAAAGGTACATGGATCGCGATCCATGTTTGGAAGGATTTTGGCATGACCTTTGGTGAGTTTGTGACAGAGGGTGTGGTGATGCTCTTCCCCAAATATTTTTGGATTTGACCCACTTTTTCTAGGTCAAAAGCAAGAGTTTGTGTTTACTTTGCGGTTTTTGTTCAACTCCTTTTTTTGGTATTTTTCACGGGCTTTTTCACTTTTTGTTGTGGATCCTTTTGGAAAAGTTGTTCCCTTAGTTCTCAAGGAGTGCATTGGTCACATTTGCCTTACAAATGTCTACCACGTACATGGATCACGATCCATGTTTGATAGCATCTGGTCATGATTTTTTGTCCTGTTGGTTCCCTGCTTTTAGTTGAACCCAATTCTCGCCCCTTTTCAGATTTGGAAAAATAAAAGTTCAATTTCTGTAAATTTTCTCACTTTTCACAGCTTTTGCTATGCTTAACCCAATTTCTTGATTTGGATGTTCTTTTAGCACCCTATTTCTAGCCAGACTCAAGATTCTGATGTCTGAGAGTCAATTCTAAGTAGAGGAAACAATTTCTGCTTACTTGGCCTGAAAGGTACATGGATCGCGATCCATGTTGGACAGGCAAATTGGAAAGATCTGCACAGTCTGTCGCGTGCAAGCTTGTATATCCCCTTTTGCCAAGTTTTATTGAGTTTAGTTCAGCTTTGAATCTCTGAGCATCAATTTTACAACTTTTCAGAGTTATGGTCTTCAACACCAAAATAAGGTTTTGGATAGTTTTTACCTTGATCCTTTTGGCCCCAATTGATGGTGGAATTTGTTACTTAGCCTACTCATATAAATTGAAATAGATGCACAATCATAAATGAATCTAACAATACAAAAATGACAACAAAGTGTATGGTGAAACAATCCTTTCTAAGCATGGGAAAATCAAAGAACGAAATACTCTTTTGTACTTCACTCACAACTTTCTTTGCTCATAAGAAGTAGCACTGGCTGGTCCTCGACTCCAGTCTCTACTAAGCACTAAACCTACGTCTAGTTGCTTTACTGTCTATGTGTAAACTGAAAGGGTGTCAAAATCTTTGGAAGGGATTTTTCATACAATTAAGTCACTCACCACCTAAGGATTGACTCCCCAGGCAACAGCGCCAATGTTAGCAGGTCGCCATGACGGAAGTTTGCAACATAGCTTTTTGTTACTAACATAATGTCAATATGCAAGGAAACGACTTGGGATGGGGCACGGAGACTTAATGAGATTGTCAATCTCACCAAAGTGAACTTAGAGGACTATTCATACTACTACAAAAGAAAATCAACCACTTCCAAGTCAAAAAATGAGTCCATGTCCAATCTCACCGCTCTAGATCATTACGCCTTTTCAGCATCCAAACAAATTCAAAATGCAACAAAACTTAGGGAGAGGTATTACAACACCTAAGAGCACATTCCTACCAAATTTTGCACCAATGTGGGAAGGTACATAAATCACGATCCATCACAAAAAATGTGTAGAAATCTGAAACATAACTACCCCCTTAAGCATAGAAACCCTTTTCCAAGCTCAAAAACATCAAAAAACAACCATTTAAGACCTTAAATCAATGCATTTACCTCACAAATAAGACGTCGCAAACCACAACAGAATTGAGAATGATTACACTTAGATTGTAGAGCAAGAGACAAGGAACACATTGTCCTATTTGAAATCAAATTCTAATCATACCAGACAAGGAGAAAAGCGAATTACAGTTTGTAGCAGCAAAGAGCTCTCACAATCGACGTCCAATTCTTCCAAAACTAATGATGGTGTGTTTTTCAAAAGTAAGGGTTTTTGAATTAAGAGCTAGGGGAACTTTCCCACGACCATTCGGCCACTTACATGGTGTGTAGGCTTAGAGAGGCTAAGAGGGAATGACACAATATATTACAATTGAGAATCCTCATTAGCAGAATTACACCACTTCTTTTGAAAAAATGAGTGAGGACAACAAAGTTTGGTGTATATCCGCCTTTTACGTGTCAATCCGCTATGTCCACCAAGCAGTTGAAGTAGCCAAAGCGTTCAAGAGGGGTACCGCAACGGGTTGTTTGTGATAAAGCAACTCAAGTGCAAGTGATTAAAAGAGTTTCATGAAAGCTTATGGGCCGGACACAGAGGGGTATGGGCAACTTTTGTCAAAATTAAGGACCGCTATTGGTGGAAGGGAATGTAAAAAGATGTTGCTCAATTTGTGGAGACATGCTTAGTATGCCAACAATATTCCAATGTATGGCATCAAGACGGATGACATCATACTTATCCACTAGCTATGCATTACAAGTGGGTAGTATATTTGATTACAATGCCAGTGGGTGTTTGGTAGATGAGGTATATTGTTCTTGGTAGAGAAGATCTCACTAATCAGGTTGAAGGAAGAGCTTTGTGTACAAAGGCTACAAGTGTTGTATGCAAATTTTTACTTGAAGATGTAATTTCCAGGTTTGGCTGTGTTGGTAAAATCGTTGCTGATAGAGGAGAGCTAGATGCAAATGAAGCTCGTGAGTTCTTTTCTCATTGGGCATCAAATTGGCTCTTACTACGGCATACAATCCAAAGGGTAATGGGAAAAGTGAAAGTGGACATCCGCATATTGTCAAGGCTTTAGCAAAATCATACCAAGGACATATTGGTGATTGGCCTAAGCTACTACCTTTCCCTTTTTGGACATCGGCTTTTGTAATGTCCATACTCCTGGCATTAAAAACATTTTATATTGGGAAACTCGGTAGAGCTGCCGTAGAAGCTATTACCAGATGATGGTCGTATGCAGGGTTGATTGGTCTGTTACTCCAGTTGTCTGGCCTGGCCCTCTTTGACAAATAGTATTGAATATCTTGGGTAGTCCTTTGAATCTCTTTAACTAACGGTTTGGCCGTAGGGAGGAGTAAACTCTCGCTCTAGGGACAATGAGTAATTCCAAAAATAGTAAGTTTTTGGTCACCCAACCCGTTTAGTTTTAACCGTCTGAAAAACTGCACTCGTACCCCGAATTTGAAAAAATGCATTTTTGGACACCGGGGGCTGCTAAATATGGCAGGTACTCGGAAAGGTACACCTTGGTTATGTATGAGCCCGGACTGCACATGATCGCATTAATCACATTCGGAGTGTCCGGCATGTCGTCGTGTACCTTCGTGTGAGAATGCACTCTTAGAAGGAGGGGATCTCAAGAGGCATAATCAGGAAGGGCTACGAGGATATGAAAGGGTGCTCATTATTTCTACATAAGGAAGGGTTTCCTTTGTACGATGTATCAGGCTTCTCATAATCTAAGGCTATGGAATTTGATGTATTCTTATTCTCTCTCTCAAATGCTGTGTGGTTCTCCTCTCTCTTGCATTTCTGTGAGCACAATCTCATAATAGGCAGCCATGCCTATTACACTTGGCGACCACGGGATTCTTTCTCGCGACCTACTATGAGGGTGATGAAGTCGGTGAGCGCTGCGATTGGGAAAAATGGCGACCCAGATCTGCTATGGAGGCAAAGGCGGTTGTCAACAAAATTTTCATCAACACAATTTTGCGGACTCCCCTTTGCTGATGAAGGAAGTGCGAGAGAGAGTGCGCAAGAGAGAGTGCATCTCCATCCACATCAACCAGGCCGACATTCAGATGGGCAATGCCTGTTGGGAGTTATACTGCCTGGAGCATGGAACTCAGCCCGATGGGCAAATGCCAGTGACAAGATAGTGGGAGGAGGAGATAATGCTTTCAGCACCTTCTTCAGCGAGGCAGGCACCGGGAAGCTGCACGTGCCATGTGCCGTCTTTCTGGACTTGCAGCCCACCGTCATCGACGACGTGAGGACAGGCGCTTACCGCCACCTTTTCCATCCTGAGCAGCTCATCAGCGGCAAGGAGGACGCCGCCAGCAACTTTGCTCTGGGCCACTATACTATTGGCAAGGAAATCATGGACCTTTTCCTAGACCGCATCCGAAAGCTGGCCGTCAACTGCACCGGGTTGCAGGGATTCCTAGCCTTCCACGCAGTAGGCTGCGGAACCGGCTCTGGCCTTGGCTCCCTCCTGCTCTGCTAGAGTGCCTGTCGGTGGACTACGGTAAGAAATCCAAGCTTGGCTTCACCGTCTACCTTTCCCCACAGGTCTCCAATGTTGTGGTGGAGCCCTTCAACAGCGTCTAATTGTCCACCCACTCCCTGCTCGAGCACATTGACGTGGCAGTCATGCTCGACAACGAGGCCGTTTATGACATTTGCAGGCGCAGTCAAAGTGCGGTGTCTGGAAGAAATGCGGTGCCAAATGGAGAGGTCAATTTTGCGGTGTTTTTCAAGATTTTGGACTTAGATGAACCTTGCGGGGGGTTTCTTGCCATGCAAACTGCAGTGCAGCATGCCGGTGTACGCATGTTTCAGAAACTCAAGAAAAGTCATCACAGCAAAGTATATTTGAGTTAGCAGCCGGATGCGGGGTCTGATGTGGTGTTCAATACTCAAATGAGCTGCGCTATGCGGTATTCCAAGGTCAGATTTTTTTTGCATCCAGATTGTAGAAATACTCCAAGTGCGAGCAACAATGAAGCGGCGGGGAAATTGTTGTGCTTGCTCCTCATTGTGCAAGAAGTTTAATTGTACCAAGATTGGTGATGTCCAAGAGATGAAGGTTGATGCGGCATAGGGACATATCGATGAAGAGCGAATGGAGCGCCTATGACCGGGCATCAAATTCATGAAGGGAAAGTCAAAAGTGTTGTGGTTGTCAATGTACTGCGGAAAAGACATGATTTCCTTTTTTTTTTTGTGTTCATGATGTTGGAAATGTACTTCTTGCACTTGAGGTTCTTTGCCTCGGCTATGCCTAAAAAGATTTGTAAAAACAAATGGCACTTGAATTCTAATCAAGGGTCACTTGTGGGTTCGCACAATCCACCGTGTGTGCCAAGTGTATGAGCCCAGACCACACATGATCGCATTAATCACATTCGGAGTGTCCGTCATGTCATCGTGTACCTTCGTGTGGGAATGCACTCTTAGAAGGAGGGGATCTCAAGAGGCATAATGAGGAAGGGCTACGAGGATATGAAAGGGTGCTCATTATTTCTACATAAGAAAGGGTTACCTTTGTATGCTGTATCGGGCTTCTCATAATCTAAGGCTATGGAATCTGATGTATTCTTATTCTCTCTCTCATTCTCTCTCTCTCAAATGCTGTGCGGTGCTCCTCTCTCTTGCATTTCTGTGAGCACAATCTCGTAATAGGCAGCCATGCCTATTACAGGTTAGACCTTAGTATAGCAATTTACGACATTAAATTCCGATTCGTATCGCCCGTTTTAGCTTAAAGTCAAAATTTCCTAAGGCTGTGCGGGGAGCACCAGGGCTTGGGGGCTGTGTGGGAACAGGTCCCAGGCCACTGGGAGCTTGCTTTAGCAGCTAGGGGGCGCCCTCACACCTCTAGGGGCTTGTGGGAGACTTGCCATGCTTGAGAGAGAGTGTGAGATTTAGTTAGACTAAGTTAACTGGACACTTGGTAACCATGTAACTGGGTTGCTTTGCATGAGGTGAGTACTCCCTCAGATGTATTTAGTAGCCTGGTTCGATTTTTAGCTTGGGAGAGCCTATATAAGAGTGTGCTCACACACACACACACACACACACACACACACACACACACACACACACACACACACACACATATGCTCACACACACACTAAGTACACACACACACACACACACCTTGAGGAGGTGCTGCCGACAGACATAGTCTCTGGAAGAGGAGCTAGGAGGGAAGGTGCTGCCCGTTTCTCCTCTCAAGGAGGCCCTTGCATCAGAATTTCCAGAGGAATTCAGCCGTAACCTCGGTAATTTTTGATTTAATTGATGCTTGTTGTAATTCCCTCTCTAATATCCTCTTAATTCCGCATCTAGTATGCATAATCATAGTCAAAATACTCATTAGATACTCTCTAATTCTCCATATCTATGATCTATTGCATAAATGTTAAACTAATTAGTAATCATGCAAGCAAATAGCCACTCTTAATCATAGTTTAATGCATGTTTAAGGCATCATCCACTAGTCACCGTTGTGATTAAAAATCGAGTCACCTTTGGGGTGGGAAAGGTCCATTGCATTCTATTACTCCATATTGTGTAAATAATTTAAATTAAAATCAATTGCTCATGGATTAGGATTTAATTAGGGAAAATTAATCCATCATTAATCATTAGGAAGGGACAAATCCTCTCATCTATGCATACAGTAAATCTGCAATTCTCTATTTGCATTAAGAAGTGATTAAGCACGTCTATTTCATCTCTAGTATAACTGATTAAGTAAAAATCTGAACTTCATAATTATCTAGGTCAAGTAATTAACCTTAGGGCCTATTCCCATAGAACAAGTATGGTGCTATCGGGATTCTCTATGTCTTGAAGTAAGTCTAACCTCTCGTACAAGGGGATTTGCTTATTGAAACTCATCCGTCATCATGGTTGTATGTTACTCTCAAATGTTAGCTCTCTTTTTCCAAGTTGTCAATTAAGTAGTGAGTATAAAATGACCCCAGTAAAGAGAACTCGTTTCGGTGGTTCCCACAACCACGAGGCGGGGACAAGTAACACTAATGGAAAGGGAAAAGCTCCCATGGTCGACCAAGTACCGGCCATCTCACGGAGCAATGACGAGGAAATTGTGGAGGTAGGTCAAGTTTTAATTCAAGTTTGCTAAAGCAACATTGCATTCGATAAGGTAGGATGAAAAACACATTTCCCAACATGTTGGAAATCAACGGAAACCACGGCATTTAAACTAATTGTATTTTATATTCAAGTAGGAAAGAATGCTTTAGGAATATACTATCTAAAGTAGGAAAGATTGGTTGCTAGGGAAAATTTAGCTCAGCTAGTTCATTTTCAATTTCAATGTTGATCTAGTCCGAACCCCCTCTTGATCACAGGGGGCAGCTCGCGAAGTTATTCACAGAAGCTAGAGTTCCTAGTTAAGGGCTCTTGAATCCACGACTATTGGTTAAGCGGTGGATATCCACGACTATTGGTTAAGTGGTGGAAGTCCACGACTATTGGTTAAGCGGTGGACAACATAGTTGTATGGGCAACTAGGCGACAACTGGTGGAGTAAACACTCGCTGGGGGATTTCATGCCTCCAGAGCATTGGAACTTTAAATGAATGAATTTTTACTAGAATTACTTTCTTGGTGCCACTTTGCCATATTGGTTGAAGGGCTGTATTAAAGAACTTGTGAATCGAAAAAATAAACAAAGAACCTATATGTTGAACAACCATTGTGGTAGTAATTAGGTAACAAAGGAAGTGTGAGTATGGGGTGGAAGGTGGGGGCTTGCCTCGGGTTACCAATGCCTATGAGAAGGGTGGTCCCGATTAGTCGGGAAATCTCCGTCCCCATAAGTGCAATAAGAATATTAGTATTACTCATTGTCCCTAAAGCGGTAAGGTCTCAAGTGTACGTGCCTCTGAAAGCTATGGGGAAAAAAGCACTTGAGACTTCTCTCCTCTTCGAAGGTGGGTTTTAGGAACAATATGATTAGACATGCTTTTCGTGCGTGGTGGAACTAGATTTCGATGCTAGTAGGCTCGAACTCGATTCATCTAGTGATGAGAGATCGTCCGCTAGTTGAACCCAAAACCACAATGTTTCCGTTGTAGATCTAGTGACCATCAGGTTTAATATCAGATCCGTCATTTGAGATGGCGGGGTGGGGACCTGGTGTGAGGTCCCCACCCCGCCGTCTCAAACGACGGATCTGATGATAAACCTGATGGCCACTAGATCTATAGTGGAAGCAAACAAAGTGGTTCAGGGTTCATCTAGCGGACGATCTCTCATCACAAGGTGAGTCGAGTTCGAGCCTGCTAGCAACGAGATCTAGCTCCACCTCGCAGGGGAAGCGTGATTAACCTATCTAGCGATCCTAAGACCCACCTTCCAAGAGGAGAGAAATCCGGAGTGCCTTTTTCCCCATGTTTCACGGGCTACCTACCCGCAACACTAGTCGCACCAACGACTTCTCAAAAAACATCATGTGGAGCCCACTGAATCCCAACAAGCTCAATGAGTAAAACTCTTTAACATCAGTCAGGAGACAATCTACTAGACAAATCCAATGTCATTATTCTGGGAAACATCATGCTCAAGCTTTGAGTACGAGCTGTGCCTTGAAGGAAATCTATCCCTCTCCTATAGAATGAATTGTTCAGTGATTCTAATCTGTCAGCTTGATTTAAGGTACTCTCGGACACTAATTCTTTGTCTCCGAGTTTGTCAATTAATTAGTGAGTATAAAATGGCCCCGGTAAAGAGAACTTGCTTCGGTGGTGCCTAGGACCGCGAGACGGGAACAAGCAACGTGAATGGGAAAGGAAAAGCTCCCATGGACTACCAAGCTCCGTCCATCTCACGGGCCAATGACGAGGAAATGGGGGAGGTAGGTCACATTTTTATTCAAGTTGTTTAATTTAACACTGCATACGATAAGTTAGGAGAGAACATATCCCTAAACATGTTGGAGAAATCCATCGGAAACCTAGGCATTTGAATTGGAGTGTATATTAAATTCTAAGTAGGAAAGAATGGTTGATGGATATACTGTTTGAAATAGGAAAGAATGTTTGCTAGGGAAAATTTAGCTTGGCATGTTCATTTCTATCTCCAATGTTGATACTAGTCCGAACCTCCTCGTGATCACACAGGGGCAAAAGTTCCTGGTTAAGGGCTCTTAAATCCACGTCTGCTGGTTAAGCGGTGGGAACCCACATCTTCATTTCTATGCGGTGGGAATGTCCATGTCGTGCTTTCTATGCGGTGGACATACCTAGTTGTATGGGCAACTAGGCGACAACAGGAGGAGTGAACTCTCGCTGGAGAGGGGATTTTGTACCTCCAGAACATTGAAATTTTAATGAATAGGTTTGAGTAGAATTTTTACTAGAGTTACTGTCTTGGTGCCGCTTTGCAATACTGATTGAAGGGTTGTTTTAACGAACCTTGTGAATCGGAATCTAATCAAGTAACTTATATGTTGAACAACCTCGTGGTAGTAATTAGGACACACAAGGAACTGTGAGTGTGGGGGTGAAAAGTGGGGGCTTGGCTCAAGTTGCCAATGCCTATGCGAAGGGTGGTCCCGATTGGTCAGGAACTCTCTGTCTCCATAGTGCTTAAATTGACACTAGTATTATTCATTACCCCTAGAGCGGCGAAGTCTCAAGTGTAAGTGCCTTTGAAACATGTGGAAAAAGGCACTCGGGATTTCTCTCCTCTTGGAAGGTGGGTCTTAGGATCTCTAGATAGGTTAATCACGCTTCCCCTGCGAGGTGGAGCTAGATATCGTTTCTACCAGGCTCGAACTCGACTCACTTTGTGATGAGAGATCGTCTGCTAGATGAACCCTGAACCACTTTGTTTGCTTCGTTTATAGATCTAGTGGCCACCAAGTTTACCATCAGATCCGCCGTTTGAGACGGCGGGGTGGGGACCTCACACCTGCTATCAGAGCTATAGGTTTACGAACCGGAAAATGATGTTATTTGAAATTTTAAAAAATAAGGGATAGTAGGATAGCTCGTACTCAAAGCTTGAGCATGATGTTTCCCAGAATAATGAAATTGGATTTGTCTAGTGGATTGTCTCCTGACTGATGTTAAAGAGTTTTACTCGTTGAGCTTGTTGGGATTCAGTGGGCTCCACATGATGTTTTTTGAGAAGTCGTTGGTGCGACTAGTGTTGCGGGTAGGTAGCCTGTTGATGCACATAAAGTTATAAGTATGGATCAAAGCTCTCGAGTAAAGTTTTTACCATTATTTATCGTACAATTTTTCATGTATTCAATGGAACTAATGTTGGAATGGTTAAATCCTTTGTGATAGCTGTACAGATTAAGTAGGCTGGTTAAGCCCAAAAAGTTGAATTTCTTCTTGAGTATAGAAATGCCTAGGTTCATTTGAGAAGAGTGCTATAGTAATGAGTTCTATACCATTGGATAGGTACCGTCTACTGCGCTATATACCGCCGTTCAGGAGAAAAAGCTTCTCCTTAAGCAAGCTCAGCCTCTAACCTTTAAAGGCGAAGGGGTTAATGTGGAGAGAGATGCGAAAGTATGGATGGAAGCAATGGATGACTATTTCGAAGCTGCGGGAACCCAACTCGTGAATCAAACCATGCTTGCGATGTTTCGCTTGTCTAACAATGCCAACATATGGTGGAAGAAACATTGCAGGGACTTGGATATCAAGGGATCTTCCAAGTCATGGGAAGACATCAAGGCTGCTGTGATGGAGCGATACTTACCACCCGCTCACAAAGCCTTGAAGATGAATGAGTTTTTCTCACTTCGACAGCTGACTTCTTCCATCAAAGAATACTACTCGAAGCTCATCACACTTTGGAGATATGCTCCTAGGACGACATTGGAACAGGAAGTAGCATGGTTCTACGGAATAGAAGCTCTTAGGCCAGCAACTCTGCAAGATGCCTTGCTAAGGACCAAACCGTTAGCTAATGAGATTCAGAGGACTACCCAGGATAGTCAATACTATTTATCAAAGAGGGCCATGCTAGACAACTGGAGTAACAGACTAATCAACCCTGCATACGACCATCGTCCGGTAGTAGCTACTACGACAACTACAAAGTTTCCCAATATAAGATGCTTTGAGTGCCAAGAGTATGGACATTACAAAAGCCGATGTCCAAAAAGGATTTTCCAAACATCCGGTGCCAAACATCTATATGTTGCAACTACTAATCCTAGTGATCAATAATTCAAGCACCGGGATCTCATCAAAGTTCAGTAGAATAAGACGCATAAAGCTAAAGACTATTCTATTATCAAAGGATGTCTTTACTTTAGACAAAGGATATATGTACCTAAGTAGTTAGCATAGAGTTTATCCAGATATTCTTGAGATGAGGATATCTCAAAATTTTCACGTTGGGAAAAATGTAAGGTCCCCGACCCATCTAGTTTTGACCGTCTCGAAAAACTGTACCCGTACCCCGAATTTGGAAAAATGCATTTACGGACCTCAGGGGCTACTAAATATGGCAGGTACTCGGACAGATACACCTTAGTTAGAGCTTGGTATAGCAACTTACGACATTAAATTCCGACTCGTATTGCCCGTTTTAGCCTAAACTCAAAATTTCATAAGGTTGTGCGAGGAGGAATCGGGGCTCGAGGCTATGTGGGAACAGGTTCTAGGCCACTCAGAGCTTGCTTTAGCACCTATGGGGCGCCCTCTCTTCTTTTGGGAGTTGTGGGAGAGTTGCCAAGCTTGAGAGAGAGTGTGAGAGTCAGTTAGACTAGTTAACTGGACACTTGGTAGGCATGTAAGTAGACTTGCCATGCATGAAGTGAGTGCTCATTCAAATGCTTATAGCACCATGGGTCGATTTTCAGCATGGAGGGGCCTATATTAAGAGTGTGCTCACCACACACACACATGCTCACACACCCACTCAGTACACACACACACACACACACTTACACACACACACGTTGGGGAGGTGCTGCCGGTACACATAGTTTTTGGAGAAGAAGCAAAGGAGGGAAGTGTTGCCCGATTCTCGTCTTGAGAACTACATTGGATCAGAAATTTGAGTAGATATCAGCCCCTAATCATGGTAATATCAATTTATTTCATGCTTTGCTGCAAACCTCTCCATCATTCTCTTAATTCGTCTACTATTATGCTTAATCATAGCTAAATTACTCAATAGCTGCTCTCTAATTCTCCATATCATTATTCTATTACATAATAAGTATCCAATTGTTAATCATGCAAGCAATTAATCTCTCCTAATCATAGATTAATGCATGATTAGTAAGAAGAAATCTCCCGCTAGTCATCATAGTAAATGAATTGGTCATTTTCATCCTATTACCACACAATGTGTGAAGAGCTAAATTAGATTCAATCTGTTCATAGATTAGAAAGTAATTAAGGAAAATTAATCCGTCATTAATCCACTAGGAAGGGAATTTTATCTCACCTATGCATACGATAATTCTGCATCTACTACACTATGAAAGTGATTGAGCATGTCTAATTCACCCCTCTAGTAAATTGATCAAGTAAAATCTGAAAATTCTAATTACCTAAGCCAAGTGCTTAGCTTTAGAGCCAATTCCCATAGATCAAGTAAGGTACTATACATAAATAACTATGCCTTGAAGGAAATCTATCCCTCTCGTACAGAATAAATTGTTCAGTAATTCTAACTTGTCATCTTGATTGTTATGGTACTCTCGGACACTAGTTATTTTTCTCCGAGTTTGTCAATTAAGTAGTGAGTATAAAATGGCCCTGGTAAAGAGAACTCGCTTCGGTGGTGCCCAAGATCGCGAGGCGGGAACAAGCAACGTGAATGGTAAAGGAAAAGCTCCCATGGACGACCAAGTGCCGGCCATCTCACGGACCAATGACGAGGAAATGGGGGAGGTAGGTCACATTTTTATTCAGGTTGTTTAATTTAACACTGCATACGATAAGTTAGGAGATAACATATCCCTAAACATGTTGGAGAAATCCGACGAAAACCTCGGCATTTGAATTGAAGTGTATATTAAATTCAAAGTAGGTAAGAATGGTTGATGGATATAGTGTTTGAAATAGGAAAGAATGTCTACTAGGGAAAATTTAGCTCGGCATGTTCATTTCTATTTTCAATGTTGATACTAGTCCGAACCCCCTCTGATCACAGGGGGCAGAGTTCCTGGTTAAGGGATCTTAAATCCACGTCTGCCTGCTGATTAAGCGGTGGATACCCACGTTTGCTGGTTAAGCGGTGGGAACCTACGTCTTGCTTTCTATCGGTGGGAATGTCCATGTCGTGCTTTCTATGCGGTGGACATACCTAGTTGTATGGGCAGCTAGGCGATCACGGGAGGAGTAAACTCTCGTAGGAGGGGGGATGTTGTACCTCCAGAACATTGGAATTTTAATGAATAAGTTTGAGTAGAATTTTTACTAGAGACTATCTTGGTGCTGCTTTGCAATACTGATTGAAGGGCAGTTTTAACAAACCTTGTGAATCGGAATCTAATCAAAGAACTTATATGTTGAACAACCTCGTGGTAGAAATTAGGACACACAAGGAAGTGTGAGTGTGGGGGTGGAAAGTGGGGGCTTGGCTCAGGTTGCCAATGCCTATGAGAAGGGTGGTCCCGATTGGTCGAGAACTCTCCGTCCCCATAGTGCTTCAATCGACACTAGTATTACTCATTGCCCCTAGAGCGACGAAGTCTCAAGTGTACGTGCCCCTGAAACATGGAGAAAAAGGCACTCGGGATTTCTCTCCTCTTGGAAGGTGGGTCTTAGGATCGCTAGATAGGTTAATCACGCTTCCCCTGCGAGGTGGAGCTAGGTCTCGTTGCTAGCAGGCTTGAACTCTACTCACTTTGTGATGAGAGATCGTCCGCTAGATGAACCCTGAACCACTTTGTTTGCTTCCACTATAGATCTAGTGGCCACCAGGTTTACCATCAGATCCGCCATTTGAGAGAGCGGGGTGGGGACCTCACACCCTTGATACTAGTCGGAACCCCCTCCTGATCACATGGGGCAGAGTTCTTGATTAAGGGCTCTTAAATCCACGACTGCTGGTTAAGCGGTGGTTACCCACGTCTGCTGGTTAAGCGGTGGGAACCCACGTCTTGCTTTCTATGCGGTGGAAATGTCCATGTCGTGCTTTCTATGCGGTGGACATACCTAGTTGTATGGGCAGCTAGGCGACAATGGGAGGAGTAAACTCTCGCTGGAGGGCGGATGTTGGGGAGGTTGTAAGGTCTCTGACCCCGAGCTAAAAGAGCACCATTGTACCATGGAATGAACATAATGGAAAAAGTTACTATTTTTAGTAGTTTTCCAAATTCTGTCGGTTCCATGATGTTTAGAACGTTATAAAGCTTCCAAAAATGAATTAAAATTTTTTTGTGAAAAATTTCTATAAATAGTAAGTTTTTCGTCACCCGACCCGTCTAGTTTTGAGCGTCTCGAAAAGCTGCCCCCGTACCCCGAATTTGAAGAAAATGCATTTTCGAACCTCGAGGGCTGGTTAATATGGTAGGTACTCGGACAGATACACCTTAGTTAGAGCTTAGTATAGCAATTTACGGCATTAAATTCCGAGTCGCATGGCCCGTTTTAGCTTAATACCAAGATTTCATAAGGTTGTGCGGGGAGGCACCAGGGCTCGAGGCTGTGTGGGAACAGGTTCCAGGCCACTCAGAGCTTGCTTTAGCATCTAGGGGGCACCCTCTCTTCTTTTGGGAGTTGTGGGAGAGTTGTCAAGCTGGAGAGAGAGTGTGAGAGTCAGTTAGACTAGCTAATTGGACACTTGGTAGGCATGTAAGTAGACTTGCCATGCATGAAGTGAGTGCTCAATCAGATGCTTATAGCAGCATGGGTCGATTTTCAGCATGGAGGGACACAGACACACCCACTCAGTACACACAGACACACCTTGGGGAGGTGCTGCCGGCACACATAGTTTTTGGAGAAGAAGCAAAGGAGGGAAGTGCTGCCCGATTCTCGTCTTGAGAACTCCATTGGATCAGAAATTCGGGTAGATTTCAGCCCCTAATCACGGTAATATCAATTTATTTCATGCTTTGCTGCAAACCTCTCCATCATTCTCTTAATTCCTCTATTATTATTCTTAATCATAGCTAAATTACTCAATAGCTGCTCTCTAATTCTCCATATCATTAGTCTATTACATAATCATCATCCAATTGTTAATCATGCAAGCAATTAACCTCTCCTAATCATAGATTATTGCATGATTAGTAAGAAGAAATCTCCCGCTATTCATCATAGTAAATAATTGTCAAGCCGGTAATGATATGGAATTGGTCATTTTCATCTTATTACCACACAATGTGTGAATAGCTAAATTAGATTCAATCTATTCATTGATTAGGAAGTAATTAAGAAAATTTAATCCGTCATTAATCCACTAGGAAGGAAATTTTCTCTCACCTATGCATACGATAATTCTGCATCTACTACACTAGGAAAGTGATTGAGCATGTCTAATTCACCCCTCTAGTAAATTGATCAAGTAAAATATGAAAATTCTAATTACCTATGCCAAGTGCTTAGCTTTAGAGCGAATTCCAATAGATCAAGTAAGGTACTATCCATAAATTACTATGCCTTGAAGGAAATCTATCCCTCTCGTATAGAATGAATTGTTGAGTGATTCTAATTTGTCATCTTGATTGTTATGGTACTCTCGGACATTAGTTCTTTTTCTCCGAGTTTGTCAATTAAGTAGTGAGTATAAAATGGCCCCGGTAAAGAGAACTCGCTTTGGTGGTGTCCACGACCGCGAGGCGGAAACAAGTAACGTGAATGGTAAAGGAAAAGCTCCCATGGACGACCAAGTGTCGGCCATCTCACGAGCCAATGACGAGGAAATGGGGGAGGAAGGTCACATTTTTATTCAAGTTTTTTAATTTAACACTGCATACGATATGTTAGGAGAGAACATATCCCTAAACATGTTGGAGAAATCCGTTAGAAACCTCGGCATTTGAATTGAAGTGTATATTAAATTCTAAGTAGGAAAGAATGGTTGATGGATATACTATTTGAAATAGGAAAGAATGTCTGCTAGGGAAAATTTAGCTCGGCATGTTCATTTCTATCTCCAATGTTGATACTAGTCCGAAACCCCTCCTGATCACACAAGGGAAAAGTTCCTGGTTAAGGGCTCTTAAATCCACGTTTGCTGGTTAAGCGGTGGATACCCACCTCTGCTGGTTAAGCGGTGGGAACCCACGTCTTGCTTTCTATACGGTGGGAATGTCCATGTCGTGCTTTCTATGCGGTGGACATACCTAGTTGTATGGGCAACTAGGCGACAACGGGAGGAGTAAACTCTCGCTGGAGGGGGGATGTTGTACCTCCAGAACATTGGAATTTTAATGAATCAGTTTGAGTATAATTTTTACTAGAGTTACTGTCTTGGTGCCGCTTTGCAATACTGATTGAAGGGTTGTTTTAATGAACCTTGTGAATCGAAATCTAATCAAGGTACTTATATGCTGAACAACCTCGTGGTAGTAATTAGGACACACAAGTAAGTGTGAGTGTGGGCGTGGAAAGTGGGGGCTTGGCTCATGTTGCCAATGCCTATGAGAAGGGTGGTCCCGATTGGTCGGGAACTCTCCGTCCCCATAGTGCTTAAATCGACACTAGTATTACTCATTGCCCCTAGAGCGGCGAAGTCTCAAGTGTACGTGCCTCTGAAACATGGGCAAAAAGGCACTCGGGATTTCACTCCTCTTGGAAGGTGGGTCTTAGGATCACTAGATAGGTTAATCACGCTTTCCCTGCGAGGTGGAGCTAGATCTCGTTGCTAGCAGGCTCGATTTCGACTCACTTTGTGATGAGAGATCATCCGCTAGATGAACCCTGAACCACTTGTTTGCTTCCGCTATAGATCCGGTGGCCACCATGTTTACCATCAGATCCGCCATTTGCGACGGCGGGGTGGGGACCTCACACCTGGGGAAGCTTCAAAATGTGAATTAAATTAATTTTTGTGAACATTTGCCAAAAATAGTAAGTATCTGTTCACCCGATCCGTCTAGTTTTGACCGTCTCGAAAGACTGCACCCGTACCCCGAATTTGAAAAAATGCATTTTTGGACATCGGGGGCCGCTAAATATGGTAGGTACTGAGATAGATACACCTTAGTTAGAGCTTAGTATAGCAATTTATGGCATTCAATTCCGACTCGTATGGCCCGTTTTAGCTTAAAACCAAAATTTCCTAAGGCTGTGCGGGGAGCACCGGAGCTCGGGGGCTATGTGGGAACAGGTCCCAGGCCACTGAGAGCTTGCTTTAACAGCTAGGGGACGCCCTCAGACCTCTAGGGGCTTGTGGGAGACTTGCCATGCTTGAGAGAGAGTGTGAGAGTTAGTTAGACTAAGTTAACTGGACACTTGGTAACCATGTAACTGGGTTGCCTTGCATGAGGTGAGTACTCCCTCAGATGTATTTAGCAGCCTCGTTCTATTTTCAGCTTGGGAGAGCCTATATAAGAGTGTGCTCATACACACATATGCTCACACACACACTGAGTACACACACACATACCTTGGGAAGGTGCTACTGGCGGACATAGTCTTTGGAAGAGAGCTAAGGATAAGGGCGCTGCCCATTTCTCGTCTCAAGGAGGCCCTTGCATCTGAAGTTCGAGGGGAATTCAGCCATAAACTCGGTAATCTTCGATTTAATTCATGCTTGCTGCAATTTTCTCTCTAATATCCTCTTAATTCTGCATCTAGTATGCATAGTCATAGTCAAAATACTCATTAGATACTCTCTAATTCTCCGTATCCATGATCTATTGCATAAATCTTAATCTAATTAATAATCATGCAAGCAAATAGCCACTCTTAATCATAGTTTAATGCATGTTTAAGGAATCATCCACTAGTCACCGTTGTGATTAAAAATCAAGTCAACTTTGGGGTGGGAAAGGTCCATTGCATTCTATTACTCCATAATGTGTAAATAATTAACTTAGAATCAATTTCTCATGGATTAGGATTTAATTAGGGAAAATTAATCCATCATTAATCATTAGGAAGGGAAAATCCTCTCATCTATGGATACAGTAAATCTGCAATTCTCTACTTGCATTAAGAAGTGATTAAGCACGTCTATTTTATCTCTAGTAGAACTGATTAAGTAAAAATATGAATTTCATAATTATCTAGGTCAAGTAATTAACCTTAGGGCCAATTCTCATAGAACAAGTATGGTGCTATCGGGATTCTCTATGTCTTGAAGTAAGTCTAACCTCTCGTACAAGGGGATTTGCTTATTGAAACTAATCCGTCATCATGGTTGTATGTTACTTTTATATTCAAATAGGAAAGAATGCTTTCGGAAAATACTGTCTAAAGTAGGAAAGATTGGTTGCTAGGAAAAATTTAGCTCAGCTAGTTCATTTTCAATTCCAATGTTTATCTAGTCCGAACCCCCTCTTGCTCATAGGGGGAAGCTCGCGAATTTATTCGCAGGAGCTAGACTTCATGGTTAAGGGCTCTTGAATCCACGACTGCTAGTTAACTGGTGGATATCCACGACTGCTGGTTAAGCGGTGGAAGTCCACGACTGTTGGTTAAGCAGTGGACAACCTAGTTGTATGGGCAACTAGGCGACAATGGGTGGAGTAAACACTCGCTGGGGGATTAAGTGCCTCCAGAGCATTGGAACTTTAAATGAATGAGTTTTTGAGTGAATTTTTACTAGAATAACTGTCTTGGTGCCGCTTTGCAATACTGGTTGAAGGGCTTTATTAAAGAACTTGTGAGGTCTCCGACCCCGAGCTAAAAGAACACTATTGTACAATGAAACAATCATAATAGAAAAAGTTACTATTTTTAGCAGTTTTCCAAAATTTGCCGATGCCATGATGTTTAGAATGTTATAAAGTTTCAATATGTATATTTAAATAATTTTTGAAAAAAAATCCAAAAATAGTAAGTTTTTGGTCACTGATCCGTTTAGTTTTGACCGTCTCTAAAAACTGCACCTTTACTCCGAATTTTAAAAAAATCCATTTTTAGACCCCGGGGGCTGCTAAATATGGTAGGTACTCGAACAAATACACCTTAGTTAGAGCTTAGTATAGAAATCTACGGCATTAAATTCAGACTCGTATGGCCCGTTTTAGCCTAAAACCAAGATTTCATAAGGTTGTGCAAGGACGCACCGGGGCTCGAGGCTGTGTGGGAACAGGTTCAAGGCAAGTCAGAGCTTGCTTTAGCAGCTAGGGGGCGCCCTCTCTTCTTCTGGGAGTTGTGGGAGAGTTGCCAAGCTTGAGAGAGAGTGTGAGAGTCAGTTATACTAGCTAACTGGACACTTGGTAGGCATGTAACTAGACTTGCCATGCATGAAGTGAATGCTCATTCAGATGCTTATAGAAGCATGGGTCGATTTTCAGCATGGAGGGGCCTATTTAAGAGTGTGCTCACACACACACACATGCTCACACACCCACTCAGTACACACACCTTGGGGAGGTGCTGCCGGCACACATAGTTTTTGGAGAAGAAGCAAAGGAGGGAAGTGCTGCCCGATTCTCGTCCTGAGAACTCCATTGGATCAGAAATACCATTAGATTTCAGCCCCTAATCACAGTAATATCAATTTATTTCATGCTTTGCTGCAAACATCTCCATCATTCTCTTAATTCCACTACTATTATGTTTAATCATAGCTAAATTACTCAATAGCTTCTCTCTAATTCTCCATATCATTATTCTATTACATAATCATCATCCAATTGTTAATCATGCAAGCAATTAATCTCTCCTAATCATAGATTAATGCATGATTAGTAAGAAGAAATCTCCCGCTAGTCATCATAGCAAATAATTGTCAAGCCAGTAATGATGTGGAATTGGTCATTTTTATCCTATTACCACACAATGTGTGAATAGCTAAATTAGATTCAATCTATTCATAGATTAGGAAGTAATTAAGGACATTTAATCCGTCATTAATCCACTAGGAAGAGAATTTTCTCTTGTCCCCACCCCGTCGTCTCAAACGACGGATCTGATGGTAAACCTGGTGGCCACTAGATCTACAGAGGAAGCAAACAAAGTGGTTTATGGTTCATCTAGCGGATGATCTCTCATCACAAAGTGAGTCGAGTTCGAGCCTACTAGCATCGAGATCTAGCTCCACCCCGCAGGGGCAACCTGATTAACTTTTTTTAGGGATCCTAAGACCCACCTTCCAAGAGGAGATAAGTCCCGAGTGCCTTTTTCCCCATCGCTTTCAGAGGCACGTACACTTGAGACTTCGCCGCTCTTGGGGCAATGAGTAATACTAGTGTCAATTTATAGTACTATGGGAACGAGAGTTCTCGATTAATTGGGACCACCCTTCTCATAGGCATTGGCAACCCGAGCGAAGCCCCTACTTTCCACCCCATACTCACACTTTCTTTTTGTTATCTAATTACTACCACACATGGTTGTTCAACACATAAGTTCATTGATTAGTTTCGGATTCACAAGTTCCTTAATACAGCCCTTCAACTAGTATTGCAAAGCGGCACCAAGACACTAATCCTAGTAAAAATTCTACTCAAACTTATTCATTAAAATTCCAATGCTCTGGAGGTACAACATCTCTCCTCCAACGAGAGTTTACTCCTCCCGTTGTCGCCTAGCTGCCCATACAACTACGTATGTCCACCACATAGAAAGCACGACATGGACATTCCCACCGCATAGAATGCAAGGCGTGGGTTCCCACCGCTTAACCAGCAGATGTGGGTATCCACCGCTTAACCAGCAGTCGTGGGTTCAAGACCTTAACCAAGAACTCTGTCCCCTGTGATGAGGAGGGGGTTCGGACTAGTATCAACATTGGAAATAGAAATGAACATGCCGAGCTAAATTTTCCCTAGCAGACATTCTTTCCTATTTCAAAAAGTATATCCATCAACCAATCTTTCCTACTTAGAATTTAATATACATTTCAATTCAAATGCCGAGGTTTTCGTCGGATTTCTCCAACATGTTTAGGGATATGTTATTTCCTAACTTATCGTATGCAATATTAAATTAAGCAAAACTTAAATTAAAAATGTAACCTACCTCCACAATTTCCTCGTCATTGAACCGTGAGTCGGCCGCTACTTGGTCGACCATGGGAGCTTTTACCTTTCCATTAGTGTTGCTTGTCCCCGCCTCGCGGTCGTGGGCACCATCGAAGCGAGTTCTCTTTACTGGGGCCATTTTATACTCACTACTTAATTGACAAATTGGAGAGAAGAACTAATGTTCGAGAGTACCATAACAATCAAGATGACAGATTAGAATCACTGAACAATCCTTCTTATACGAGAGGGTTAGATTTCCTTCGAAACATAGTAATTTTATGGATAATACTTTACTTGTCCGATCGGAACCGGCTCTAAAATTTAAATACTTGGCATAGGTAATTAAGAATTTCAGAATTTTACTAATTAAATTACTAGACAGTGAATTAGACATGCTCAATCACCTTCTTAATGTAAGTAGATGGAGAATTACCGTATGCATAGGTGAGAGGAAATTCCCTCCCTAGTGGATTAATGACGGATTGATTTCTCTTAATTACTTCCTAATCTATGAACAGATTGAATCGAATTTAGCTACTCAAACATTGTGTGGTAATAGGATGAAAATGACCAATTCCACATCATTACCGGCTTGACAATTATTTACTATGATGACTAGCGGGAGATTTCTTCTTACTAATCATGCATTAATCTATGATTAGGAGAGGTTAATTGCTTGCATAATTAACAATTGGATGATGATTATGTAATAGAATATTGATATGGAGAATTAGAGAACAGCTATTGAGTAATTTAGCTATGATTAAGCATAATAGTTGCGAGATTAAGAGAATGGTAGAGAGATTTGCAGCAAACATAAAATAGATTGATATGACCATGATTAGGGGATGAATTCTACTCGAAATTCTGATCCAATGGAGTTCTCAAGATAAGAATTGGGCAGCACTTCCCTCCTTTACTTCTTCTCCAAAGACTATGTGTGCCAGCAGCACCTCCCCCAGGTGTGTGTGTGTGTAAGTGTGTGTGTGTGTAGTGAGTGGGTGTGTGAGAATATGTGTGTGTGTGTGTGTGAGAACACTCTTAAATAGGACCCTCCATGCTGAAAATCAACCCAAGCTGCTATAAGCATCTGAATGACCACTCACTTCATGCAAGGCAAGTCCAGTTACATGCCTACCAAGTGTCCATTAGCTAGTATAAGTGACTCTCACACTCTCTCTCAAGCAAGGCAAGTCTTCCACCACTCCCAAAAGAAGAGAGGGAGCCCTCTAGCTACTAAAGCAAGCTCTGAGTGGCCTGGAACCTGTTACCACACAGCCTCGAGCCCCGGTGTCTCCCCGCACAACCTTATGAAATCTTGGTTTTAGGCTAAAATGGGCCATACAAGTCGGAATTTAATGCCGTAAAATTCTATACTAAGCTCTAACTAAGGTGTATCTGTCCGAGTACCTACCATATTTAGCAGCCCCCAGGGTCCGAGAATGCATTTTTTCAAATTCGGGCTACTGGTGCAGTTTTTCGAGACGGTCAAAAGTGTACGGGTCGGGTGACCAAAAACTTACTATTTTTGGCAAAATTCTTACAAAAATTATTTTAATTCATATTTTGAAGCTTTATAACATTCTAAACATCATGGCACTGATAGAATTTGAAAAACTGCTAAAAATAGTAACTTTTTTCATTATGTTTATTCCATGGTACAATGGTGCTCTTTTTGGTCGGGGTCAGAGACCTTTCATCCTCCCCAACGTGAAAAATTTGAGATGTACTCATCTCAAGAATACATCTGGATAAACTCTATGCTAACTACTTAGGTACATATATCTTTTGTTTAAAGTAAAGTCATCCTTTGATAATAGAATAGTCTTTAGCTTTATGCGTCTTATTCTGATGAACTTTGATGAGATCCTGGTGCTTTGAGTTACTGCTCACTAGGATTAGTAGTTGCAACATACATTGCTTCTCTCTCATCAGCTTAATCACCCACAGTTGGTTGTCCCATTGCGGCATTAGCAAAAGCTCCGTTTCCTTGTCCTATGTTTCCTCTTCCTTGGCCTCCTCTTCCGTTTGGTTGACTTCGTCCGTTGACGTTCAGAGGTACATTATTAGCACCGGATGTTTGGGAAATCCTTTTTGGACATCGAATTTTGTAATGTCCATACTTCTGGAACTCAAAGAATCTTATACTGGGAAACTCGGTAGCTTCCGTAGTAGATACTACCGAGAACCATGGTCGTATGTAGGGTTGATTGGTCTGTTACTCCACTTGTCTGGCCTGGCCCTCTTTTACAAATAGTATTGAATATCTTGGATAGCCGTCTGAATATCTTTAGGTAACGGCTTGGCCCTTAGCAAGGCATCTTGCAAAGTTGCTCGCCTGAGAGCTTCTAATCGGTTGTTCAAAGGGTCGATGAGTCCTTGGCAGAATCGTGCTACTTGTTGTTTCAATGTCTCCCTAGGAGCATATCTCCGAAGTGTGACAAACTTCGAGTAGTATTCTTCGACGGAAGAAGTTAGCTGTCGAAATGAAAAAAACTCTATCCATACTCTTGGCACTCAAAGCATCTTATATTGGGAAACTCGGTAGCTGCCGCAGTAGATACTACCGGACGATGGTCATATGCACGGTTGATTGGTCTATTACTCCAGTTGTCTAGCCTGGCCCTCTTTTACAAATAGTATTGACTATCTTGGATAGCCGTTTCAATATCTTTAGGTAACGGCTTGGCCCTTAGCAAGGCATCTTGCAGAGTTCCTCGCCTGAGAGCTTCTAATCGGTTCTTCAAAGGGTCCATGAGTCCTTGGCAGAACCGTGCTACTTGCTGTTTCAATGTCGTCCTAGGACCATATCTCCGAAGTGTGACAAACTTCGAGTAGTATTCTTCGACGGAAGAAGTCGACTGTCGAAGTGAAAAAAAACTCATTCATCTTCAAGGCTTTGTGAGCGAGTGGTAAGTATCGCTCCATCACAGCAGCCTTGATGTCTTCCCATGAATGGGAAGATCCCTTGATATCCACGTCCCTGCAATGTTGTTTCGACCAGATCTTGGCATTGCCAGACAAGCAGAACATCGCAAGCATGGTTTGATTCATGGGTTGGGTTCCGGCAGCTTCAACGTAGTCGTCCATTGCCTCCATCCATAGTTCCGCAGCTCTGTCCACATTAACCCCTTTGGCATTAAAATTCCAATGTTTTGGAGGTACAACATCCTCCCTCCAGCGAGAGTTTACTCCCCCCGTTGTCGCATAGTTGCCCATACAATTAGGTATGTCCACCGCTTAACCAGCAGACGTGGACATTCCCACCGCATAGAACGCAACACGTGGGTTCCCTTCGCTTAACCAGTAGACGTGGGTATCCACCGCTTAACCAGCAGACGTGGATTCAAGATCCCTTATCATGGAACTCTGCCCCCTGTGATCAGGAGGGGGTTCGGACTAGTATCAACATTGGAAATAGAAATGAACAGGCCGAGCTAAATTTTCACGAACAAACATTCTTTGCTATCTCAAACAGTATATCCAACAATCATTCTTTCCTACTTGGAAAATAGAATATAATTCAATTCAAATGTCGTGATCTCCCTTGGGTTTCTCCAACATGTTTAGGGATATGTTCTTTCCTAACTTATCGAATGCTATAGGTTTACAAACTGGAAAATGATGTTTGAAATTTTAAAAAATAAGGGATAGTAGGATAGCTCGTACTCAAAGCTTGAGCATGATGTTTCCCATAATAATGACATTGGATTTGTCTAGTAGACTCTCTCCTGAGTGATGTTAAAGAGTTTTATTCGTTGAGCTTGTTGGGATTCACTGGGTTCCACATGATGTTTTTTGAGAAGTCGTTGGTGCGACTAGTGCTACGGGCACATAGCCTGTTGATGCACATAAACTTATAAGTATGGATCAAAGCTCTCGAGTAAAGTTTTTACCATTATTTATCGGACAATTTTGGGTGTATTGAATGGAATTTAAACTAATGGTGGAATGGTTAAATCCTTTGTGATAGCTGTACAGATTAAGTAGGCTGGTTAAGCCCAAAAATGTAAATTTCTTCTTGAGTATGGAAAAGCCTAGGTTCATTTGAGAAGAGTGCTATAGTAATGAGTTTTATACCATTGGATAGGTACCGTCTACTGCGCTATATACCGCCGTTCAGGAGAAAAAGCTTCTCTCAAGCTCAGCCTCCAACCTTTAAAGGCGAAGGGGTTAATGTGGAGAGAGATGCGAAAGTATGGATGGAAGCAATGGACGACTATTTCGAAGCTGCGGGAACTCAACCCGTGAATCAAACCATGCTTGCGATGTTCCGCTTGTCTGGCGATGCCAATATATGGTGGAAACAACATTGCAAGGACTTGGATATCAAGGAATCTTCCTAATCATGGGAAGACATCAAGGCTGCTGTCATGGAGCGATACTTACCACCCGCCTATAAAACCTTGAAGATGAACGAGTTCTTTTCCCTTCGTCAGTTGACTTCTTCAGTCGAGAAGTATTACTCTAAGTTTGTTACTCTTCGAAGATATGCTCCTAGGATGACATTAGAACAGCAAGTAGCAGGGTTCTGCCAAGGACTCATCGACCCCTTCAACAATCGAATAGAAGCTCTCAGGCAGCAACTCTGCAAGATGTCTTACTAAGGGCGAAAACGTTAGTTAAAGAGATTGAGAGGACTACCCAAGATAGTCAATACTATTTGTCAAAGAGGGCGAGGCAAGACAACTGGAGTAAGAGACCAATCAACCCTGCATACGACCATCATCCAGCAGTAGCTACTACGGCAGCTACCGAGTTTCTCAATATAAAATGTTTTGAATGCCAGGAGTATGGACATTACAAAATTTGATGTCCAAAAAGGGTTTCCCAAACATCCGATGCTAATAATGTACCTCTGAACGTCAATGGACGAGGTCAACCAAACGGAAGAGGAGGTCGAGGCAGAGAAAACATAGGACAAGGAAGCGGAGCTTTCGCTAATGCCGCAGTGAGACAACCAACTGTGGGTGACGAAGCTGATGAGAGAGCGGTTCTGTATGCTTCAACTGCTAATCCTAGTGAGCAAGAATTCAAGCACCAGGATCTCATCAAAGTTCAGCAGAATAAGACGCATAAAGCTAAAGACTATTCTATTATCAAAGGATGTCCTTACTTTAGACAAAGGATATATGTACCTAAGTAGTTAGCATAGAGTTTATCCAGATGTATTCTTTAGATGAGGACATCTCAAATTCTTCATGTTCGGGAGGTTGTAAGGTCTCTGACCCCGAGCTAAAAGAGCACCCTTGTACCATGGAATGAACATAATGAAAAAAGTTACTATTTTTAGCAGTTTTCCAAATTCTGTATGTGCCATGATGTTTAGAATGTTATAAAGCTTCCAAAAGTGAATTAAAATAATTTTTGTGAAAATTTTTCAAAAATAGTAAGTTTTCTGTCTCCCGACCCGTCTAGTTTTGGCCGTCTCGAAAAACTGCACCTGTACCCTGAATTTTAAAAAAATGCATTTTCGGACATCGGGAGTTGCTAAATATGGCAGGTACTCGGACATATACATCTTAGGTAGAGCTTAGTTTAGCAATTTACGGCATTCAATTCTGACTCGTATGGCCCGTTTTAGCCTAAAACCAAAATTTCCTAAGGTTGTGCGAGGAGGCACTAGGGCTCGAGGATGTTTGCGAACAGGTTCCTGGACACTCAGAGCTTGCTTTAGCAGCTAGGGGACGCCCTCTCTTCTTTTGGGAGTTGTGGGAGAGTTTCCATGCTTGAGAGAGAGTGTGGGAGTCAGTTAGACTAGCTAACTGGACACTTGGTAGGCATGTAACTAGACTTGCCATGCATGAAGTGAGTGCTCATTTAGATGCTTATGGCAACATGGGTTGATTTTCAGCATGGAGGGGCCTATTTAAGAGTGTGCTCACACACACACACACACACACACACACACACACACACACACACACACACACACACACACACACACACACACACACACACATGCTCACACACCCACTCAGTACACACATACACACACACTTACACACACACCTTGGGGAGGTGCTACCGGCACACATAGCTTTTGGAGAAGAAGCAAAGGAGGGAAGTTCTCCCCGATTCTCATCTTGAGAACTCCATTGTATCAGAATTTCGAGTAGAATTCAGCCCCTAATCACGGTAATATCAATCTATTTTATGTTTTGTTGCAAATCTCTTTACCATTCTCCTAATCTCGTATCCATTATTCTTAATCATAACTAAATTACTCAATAGCAACTCTCTAATTCTCCATATCATTATTCTATTACATAATCATCATCCAATTGTTAATCATGCAAGAAATTAACCTCTCTTAATCATAGATTAATGCATGATTAGTAAGAAGAAATCTTCCGCTAGTCATCATAGTAAATAGTTGTCAAGCCAGTAATGATGTAGGATTGGTCACTTTCATCCTATTACCACACAAAGTTTGAGTAGCTAAATTAGATTCAATATGTTCATAGATTTGGAAGTAATCAAGGGAAATTAATCCGTCATTAATCCACTAGGAAGGGACTTTTCTCTCACTTATAGATACGCTAATTCTGCATCTACTTACAGTAGGAAGGTGATTGAGCACGTCTAATTCACCCCTATAACAAATTGATCAGGTAAATCTGAAAATTCTCAATTACCTAGGCCAAGTGCTTAACTTTAGAGCCAATTCTTATAGAACAAGTAAGGTACTATCCATAAATTACTATGCCTTGAAGGAAATCTAATCCCCTTGTATAAAAGGAATTGTTCAGTGATTCTAATCTGTCATCTTGATTGTTATGGTACTCTTGGACATTAGTTCTTTTTCTCCAAGTTTATCAATTAAGTAGTGAGTATAAAAATGAATAGTACCTTACTTGTTCTATGCGAATTGGCTCTAAAGTTAAGCACTTGGCCTAGGTAATTGAGAATTTTTAGATTTACCTGATCAATTTGTTATAGGGGTGAATTAGACGTGCTCAATCACCTTCCTAGTGTAAGTAGATGCAGAATTACCGTATCTATAAGTGAGAGAAAATTCCCTTCCTAGTGGATTAATGACGGATTAATTTTCCTTGTTTACTTCCAAATCTATGAACATATTGAATCTAATTTAGCTACTCAAACTTTGTGTGGTAATAGGATGAAAGTGACCAATCCTACATCATTACCGGCTTGACAACTATTTACTATGATGACTAGCGGAAGATTTCTTCTTACTAATCATGCATTAATCTATGATTAAGAGAGGTTAATTGCTTGCATGATTAACAATTGGATGATGATATGTAATAGATTAGGGGCTGAATTCTACTCGAAAATCTCATCCAATGGTGTTCTCAAGACGAGAATTGGGCAGCACTTTCCGCCTTTGCTTCTTCTCCAAAAGCTATGTGTGCCGGCAGCACCTCCCCAAGGTGTGTGTGTGTGTGTACTGAGTGGGTGTGTGAGCATGTGTGTGTGTGTGTGTGTGTGTGTGTGTGTGTGTGTGTGTGTGCACACTCTTAAATAGGCCCCTCCATGCTGAAAATCGACCCATGCTGCTATAAGCATCTGAATGAGCACTCACTTTATGCATGGCAAGTCTAGTTACATGTCTACCAAGTGTCCAATTAGCTAGTCTAACTGACTCTCACACACTCTCTCAAGCATGCAAACTCTCCCACAACTTCCAAAAGAAGAGAGGGCGCCCCGTCTCACTGCTAAATCAAGCTCTGAGTGGCCTGGAACCTTGTCCCACACAGCCTCGAGCCCTGGTGCCTCCCCGCACAACCTTAGAAAAATTTGGTTTTAGGCTAAAACGGGCCATACGAGTCGGAATTGAATGCCGTAAATTGCTATAGTAAGCTCTAACTAAGGTGTATCTGTCCGAGTACCTGCCATATTTGTTACCATATACATGTGGTAGTGATATGTGTGAACACACTAGGACCGCCGGGGCATTTTTTCCCTCTTTAGAAGGTTTTTTCCCCCGTGCGTTGTATATACGCCCATCACTCTAGGGCTATTAATCTTTCCATTGCACACTAAGTAACACACTCTCTATTGTGTGCCTTGAGCTTCCTTCATCTTCTCCAAGCTGTGTGTGTTTCTCTGCAACCCTAATTCCAACAATTGGTATCAGAGCAGGTCACGTCCTCCCGGGCTTAGTCGCCAGCTGCTCCAGCGCACGCCTGCTCACTTTCTCCAATTTCAGTGAGCTTTGGCGAGCGTTCGCAGGTCAACAAATATTTTGGGCGAGCTCGAAGAGCTCGGTCTGCTCAGAATTTTGATTTGGGCTCATTTCGACCTCCGTTTCCACTACAGACAGTACTGCACAGGCTATTTCGTCATTTTGTGCAGAATTTTTGTCAATGCCGTTTTCTGCATAATAGGTGCCTTACAGTCTTCTACGGTTTGTGTTATATAGCACAGGTTGTTCCCGCTCCGTTTCTCCTATTTTTGGGCAGTTTTCACATCAGGTGCAACATTTACCATGGTTGACAACAACAACACAGATGTGTTCAAGATGTTTGCTGCTGAGGACAGGTTGGATGGGGACAACTACCCTATGTGGCCTTATATGATGCAACATGTTCTTGTGTCAAAGGGTGTCTGGAACATTGTGCAGGGCATTGATGTACGTCCTGGTTCTGAGGATGTAGGCGATGTTGAGGATGTTGCAGGTCTTGCTGCAAGGATTGCAACTGTTAGAGTTGTTTTGCCTACGACAGAACAAGCTCGTTGGGATGTTAAGGATACGCAGGCTCATGCATTGATTGTGTTGTCTGTGAAGCGCACCATTGTTCCTCACATCCGTTCAGCAAAATCTGCAAAACAAGCTTGGGATATTTTAGCAGGTCTTTATGCAAGCCGCAATGAGGCTAAAATTGCTTTGCTGCGTAAAGAGCTAGAGTCGAAGATTATGCATGAGGAAGATGATATGGACACTTTCCTTGCTAGTGTCAAGGATATCAATGAGCAGCTTATTTCTGCAGGTGAAGTCATTTCAGACAGTTCCCTTGTGCAGACTGCTCTTGATGCCTTACCAGATTCCTACAAGACTTTTGCTAGTATTTGGAGACTGATGACCCAAGGAAATCCTGAAGTTGTCAAGTTTGATGCATTATGCACATTGCTGTTGCAAGAGTCACTTTCCAGAAAAAAAAGGACTAGGCAGCGTGCAGTTGAACATGCTTTTATTGCTTCTCAAAGAAAGGGTGGTAACAGCAATGCAGCCACTTCTTATGGTTCTGCTGCGAGTGGCAAAAATTATGTTCCTAATGCTTCTGTTGGCAGTACTTCGTCTGGCAATTCTGGTGATAAGGGCAAAAAGAAGATGCGTTGCCATTATTGTAAAGCCAATGATCACTTGATCAAGTCGTGTCCTAAGTTGAAGGCGAAATAGAGGCTAAGAAGAAAGAGGGTGGTTCCACTGTAAATGCTGGTTCCACTACAAATGCAGCCATTGTTGAGTCTTCTATGAAAGGAGACTGTGTTGCTGATGTTGATGCAGAATGGGCTTTTAGCGCAGAGTGCACTTACAATCCTGTTGTCCATGATCCATGCTTGTCAGTCGTTGCTGCAGATTCACATGTGTGGTATTTCGACAGTGGTTCTACAAAGCACATTACCTCACATCGTGAATTGTTTACCTCTCTTGAGTCTGTCCCTCATGGAAATTCAGTCACTTGTGCCAACAACGCCTCTTATCCAGTTCAGGGAGTTGGAAAGATTGTGCTCACTGCTGCTAATGGCAGTTCCTTCACACTTGTTGATGCACTTTATGTACCTGGGATCAAGAAGAATCTCTTGTCTGTATCCGCACTTGCTAGACTTGGACTTGTAGTCAAATTTGTGGATGACAGATGTACAGTTCATGATCTCAGTTTTGGTGATGAAATTGTTGCATCTGGCCTTTTGTGCCGTGGGCTGTATAAGATCACTTTGTATGACAAATGTGGACAAAATTTTGCAAATGTTGTTGCAGATTCAAGGGCTATTTCAGATGCAAAACTTTGGCATGCACGTTTTGGTCATATGAATTTTGCCAGTTTGCTGCGTTTGTAGAAATCTGATATGGTTGTTTCTTTGCCACCTCTTGAAGCACCTGTCAAACATGTTTGTGAAGGCTGTATTTTGGGTAAGATGCAGCGTTCTAAGTTTCCAAAGGATGGTTCAGTTCGGGCCACATGCAGGTTGCAGCTTGTGCATAGCGATGTTTGTGGGCCCATGCAAACTCCGTCCTTGGGCAATTACCTGTACTTCGTGACTTTCATTGATGATTACTCCAGGCATGCATGGGTATTTCCGCTTAAAGAGAAGTCCAAAGTTTTTATGTGCTTCAAACAATTTCTGGCTATGGCTGAAAATGTCTCGAAATGTACTATGGGCACCCTCCGTTTCGATCGAGGGGGGGAGTATATGTCTCATGAATTTAAAGCTTTCATGGCTAGTCATGGAATAAAACACCAATGTACAGTGCCTTATACACCTCAGAAAAATGGTGTTGTTGAGAGGAAAAACAGGTCACTGACGGAAATGGCACGATGTATGGTCAAAAGTCAAGCTTTGCCGCATTCTTTTTGGCTTGAGGCCATTATGTGTGGCACTTATGTACTTAACAGGTGTCCTACTTAATCTTTGCAGTCTATTACTCCATATGAAGCATGGCATGATAGAAAACCTTATATTGAGCACATGCGTGTTTTTGGCTGTTTGGCATATGCTTTGGTGCCACAAGTGCAGCGCAGAAAATTGGATGATAAGGCTGTCAAATGTATTTTTGTTGGTTATAGTGCTGAAATCAAAGGTTACAGGTTGTATCATCCGCAAACAAAACGTATTCTGGTTTCTCGAGATGTAGTGTTTGTGGAAGATTCTGTTCAGCCCTTGCTGTCATGTACTAGAGACAGTAATGTAAGCTCACTGGACATTTATGACACTTTGTTGCCTCTTTTCAGTGGTGGAAATACGAATGTAAGTTCCAATGAGGCAAATGTACAGCCTATGGGGGTTTCTGAAAATGTTTTAGATCAGCCTATTACTGATGCAGATGTACATGATGTACTTGATGAGGAAAGGGCTGAAAATGAGCAGGCTAGAGGTATGCCAAAATGGATGCACCTTTGTCTAGTCGTACTCGTTCAGGCTCTCGCCATGCATCTTATGCATCAGATTGTTATGCTTTGCCTGTGTCTAGTTTACATGATGTTGAGGAGCCTCTGTCTTTTGATGAAGCACAGAATTCAGAAAATTGGATGGCTGCCATGCAATCAGAATATGATGCACTTATGAAAAATGACACATGGACTTTATGTGATTTGCCTCCTGGCAAAAAGGCCATTGGTACGAAGTGGGTTTACAAGTTGAAACGCAAGCCGGATGGTGAGATTGATCGCCATAAGGCTCGACTTGTTGCAAAGGGTTATGCACAGCAAAAAGGCATAGATTATGAAGAGACTTTTGCTCCCACTTGTCGTATGACTACTGTGCGTTTTCTATGTGCATTGGCAGCTCATTTTGGTTGGGATGTACATCAATCGGACATTGTTACTGCTTTCTTGAATGGTGACATATTTGAGGAAGTTTATGTAACGCAGCCTCGCGGTTTTGTCATAAAAGGACAAGACGACAAAGTGTGCAAATGTAACAAGGCTTTGTATGGGTTGAAGCAATCTCCTCGTGCTTGGTATGAGAAAGCTGACACTCATTTGGTCAAACAAGGCTTTCGTAACAGTCCAACAGAAAGCACATTGTATGTAAAGCGTGAGGGTGATGTATTTCTCATCGTGGTTCTTTATGTTGATGATTTGGTGATCACTGGACCAAATGAGAGACATATCGCTGAATTTAAGGCTGATTTGAATGCTACTTTCAAGATGAAAGATTTGGGGCTGTTGCATCATTATTTGGGCATACAGTTTAAGCAGTGTGATGGTGGTATTGCCTTGTGTCAGAAAATTTATATAGAGACATTGCTATGTAAGTTTGGATTTGAGGATTGCAAACCTATTGCCACTCCCATGGAAACAGGTTTGAAGTTGAGTCTACATGATGCTGGCAATCCTGCTGATGTCACTCTTTACCAAACTGCTGTTGGCTGCCTCATTTATGTATGCAACACGAGGCCATATATTCAGTTTGCAGTCTCACAAGTCAACAGATTTATGCATAGCCCAGGGTCTAAGCATTGGTAGGCTGTCAAGAGGATTTTCCGCTACCTTAGTGGCACTTTACATCTTGGCTTGTTTTATCCCAAGGGGGGATCATTGCCGCTAGACTTACATGCTTTTTCGGACTCAAATTGAGCCTGGTTATTTTGACACGAGAGTGTCCACAAGTGGTTTTTGTTTCATGCTTGGCAGTTCATGTATATCATGGTTGAGCAAGAAGCAACCTACTGTGGCCACTTCGAGTTGTGAGGCTGAGTACAGGGCAGTCTTCACAGCTACGGTTGAGTGTGTATGGCTCAGACACCTTATGGCTGATTTGGGTGTTGGACAGGACACTGCCAACACTATCTACACTGACTATCAGAGCGCATTGGCAGTTGCGAGGAACCCAGTTTTTCATGCTCGCACAAAGCACATTGAGGTGCATTACCACTATGTCAGGGAGAGGCTCTCAGCAGGAGAGATCAGCTTGGCTTATGTGCCAACACAGGACAACCTTGCAGATCTTTTCACAAAGGCATTGTCTCGTGAGAAGCTTCAAGCTTTTCGCAAAGATTTGGGCTTACTCCCCTTTGTGGACCGATCCTGTCCTTAGGGCATGGCACTTCCCTTTACTCATGTGCCAGCTCTTGTTCACCGCATCACTCCAGGGAGGATTTGTTACCATATACATGTGGTAGTGATGTGTGTGAACACACTAGGACCGCCGGGGCATTTTTTCCCTCTTTAGGAGGTTTTTTCCCCCGTGCATTGTATATACGCCCATCACTCTAGGGCTATTAATCTTTCCATTGCACACTCAGTAACACACTCTCTATTGTGTGCCTTGAGCTTCCTTCGTCTTCTCCAAGCTGTGTGTGTTTCTCTGCAACCCTAATTCCAACAATATTTAGCAGCTCGCGGAGTCCAAAAATGCCTTTTTTTCAAATTCGGGGTATGGGTGATGTTTTCCGAGACGATCAAAACTAGACGGGTCGGGTGACCAAAAACTTACAATTTTTACAATTTTTTCACAAAAATTATTTTAATTCACTTTTGGAAGCTTTATAACATTCTAAACATCATGGCACAGACAGAATTGGGAAACTGCTAAAAATAGTAACTTTTTCCATTATGTTCATTCCATGGTACAAGGGTGCTCTTTTAGCTCGGGGTCAGAGACCTTACAACCTCCCCAACGTGAAGAATTTGAGATGTCCTCATCTCAAGAATACATCTCGATAAACTGTATGCTAACTACTTAGGTACATATATCCTTTGTCTAAAGTAAGGACATCCTTTAATAATAGAATAGTCTTTAGCTTTATGCGTCTTATTCTGTTGAACTTTGATGAGATCTTGGTGCTTGAATTATTGCTCACTAGGATTAGTAGTTGCAGCATACAGAGCTGCTCTCTCTTCAGCTTCGTCACCCACAGTTGGTTGTCTCACTACGGCATTAGCGAAAGCTTTGCTTGCTTGTCCTATGTTTCCTCTTCGTTGGTCTCCTCTTCTGTTTGGTTGACCTCGTCCGTTGACGTTGAGAGGTACATTATTAGCATCGGATGTTTAGGAAACCCTTTTTGGACATCGGCTTTTGTAATGTCCATACTCCTGGCATTCAAAACATTTTATATTGGGAAACTCGGTAGCTGCCGTAGTAGCTACTACCGGACGATGGTTGTATGTAGGGTTGATTGGTCTGTTACTCCAGTTGCCTGGCCTGGCCCTCTTTGACAAATAGTATTGACTATCTTGGGTAGTCCCCTGAATCTCTTTAGCTAACGGTTTGGCCCTTAGCAAGGCATCTTGCAGAGTTGCTGGCCTGAGAGCTTCTAGTCGATTGTTCAAGGGGTCGATGAGTCCTTGGCAGAACCATGCTCCTTGCTGTTCCAATGTCATCCTATGAGCATATCTTCGAAGAGTAACAAACTTAGAGTAATACTCCTTGACTGAAGAAGTCAACTGACGAGGGAAAAAGAACTTGTTTATCTTCAAGGTTTTATAGGCGGGTGGTAAGTATTGCTCCATCACAGCAGCCTTGATGTCTTCCCATGACTGGGAAGATCCCTTGATATCCAAGTCCCAGCAATGTTGTTTCCACCATATCTTGGCATCGCCAAACAAGCGGATCATCGCAAGCATGGTTTGATTCATGGGTTGAGTTCCCGCAGGTTTGAAATAGTCGT
This sequence comes from Adiantum capillus-veneris, assembly GCF_014529385.1. Taxonomy (NCBI): domain Eukaryota; kingdom Viridiplantae; phylum Streptophyta; class Polypodiopsida; order Polypodiales; family Pteridaceae; genus Adiantum; species Adiantum capillus-veneris. Next base: position 100,055 of record NW_028221416.1, on the reverse strand, counting down.
CCATTGCTTCCATCCGTACTTTCGCATCTCTCTCCACATTAACCCCTTCGCCTTTAAAGGTTGGAGGCTGAGCTTGCTTAAGGAGAAGCTTTTTCTCGTGAACGGCGGTACATAGCGCAGTAGACGGTACCTATCCAATGGTACAAAACTCATTACTATAGCCTTCTTCTCAAATGAACCTAGGCTTTTCCATACTCAAGAAGAAATTTAACTTTTTGGGCTTAACCAATCTACTTAATCTGTACATCTATCACAAAGGATTTAACCATTCCACCATTAGTTTAAATTCCATTGAATACATCCAGAATTGTTCGATAAATATTCAAACAATACGACTTTATTTCTCATGCTACATTCTATTACCAAAGGATGACTTTACTTTCGACAAGGGATATAGGTACCTAAGTAGTTAGCATAAAATTTACCCAGATGTATTCTTGAGATGAGGACATCTTAAATTCTTCACGTTGGGGAGGATGTAAGGTCTCCCACTCCGAGCTAAAAGAGCACCATTGTACCATGAAAAGATCATAATGAAAAAAGTTTTCCAAATTCTGTCACAGTGCCATGATATTTAGAATGTTATAAAGCTTCAAAACGTGAATTAAAATAATTTCTGTGAAAAATTTTCAAAAATAGTAAGTTTTTGGTCACCCGAACCATCTAGTTTTGACCATCTCGAAAAACTGCACCCGTACCCCGAATTTGAAAAAAATGCATTTTCGGACCCAAGGGGCTGCTAAAGATGGCAGGTACTCGGACAGATATACCTTAGTTAGAGCTTAGTATAGCAATTTCGACATTAAATTTCGACTCGTATGGCCCGTTTTAGCATAAAACCAAAATTCCCTAAGGTTGTGCGGGGAAGCACCGGGGCTCAAGGTGGGGTGGGAACCCACGTTTTTCTTTCTACGCGGTGGGAATGTCCATGTCGTACTTTCTATGCAGTGGACATACCTAGTTGTATGGGCAGCTAGGCGACAACGGGAGGAGTAAACTCTCGCTGGAGGGGGGATGTTGTACCTCCAGAACATTGGAATTTTAATGAAAAAGTTTGAGTAAAATTTTTACTAGAATTACTATCTTGGTGCCGCTTTGCAACACTGATTGAAGGGTTGTCTTAACGAACCTTGTGAATCGGAATCTAATCAAGGAACTTATATGTTGAACAATCATTGTGGTAGTAATTAGGACACACAAGGAAGTGTGAGTGTGGGGGTGGAAAGTGGGGGCTTGGCTCGAGTTGCTAATGCCTATGACAAGGGTGGTCCCGATTGGTCGAGAACTCTCCGTTCCCATAGCGTTATAAATCGACACTAGTATACTAATTGCCCCAAGAGCGGCGAAGTCTCAAGTGTACATGCCTCTGAAAGCTATGATGAAAAAGGCACTCGGGATTTTCCTCCTCTTGGAAGGTGGGTCTTACGATCGCTAGATAAGTTAATCACGCTTCCCCTGCGGGGTGGAACTAGATCTCGATGCTAGTAGGCTCGAACTCGACTCACTTTGTGATGAGAGATCGTCCGCTAGATGAACCATAAATCACTTTGTTTGCTTCTTCTGTAGATCTAGTGGCCACCAGGTTTAACATCAGATACATCATTTCAGACGACGGGGTGGGGACCTCACACCTGGTATCAATCTAGCGGACGATCTCTCATCACAAAGTGGTTTATGGTTCATCTAGCGGACGATCTCATGGGCTACTTTCCCAGCTTGAGAGATAGTGAGTGAGTGACTTAGAATAGCAAATGGGACACTTTGAAGCCCATGCACCCCATGCAAGTAACCTTGCCCATGAAGGCTTGAGTGGACTCTAGACCAGCATAGCAGGTGATTTCGAAAGTCAAGAGGATTAAGATGCCGTAATAAAAAATACAATCATGAGACATTCCTCAAATGACGTGAGAATATATAAGTATAGATTTTGTTGCAAGATTATCTCTACTCAAGGAGGACATGATTCAATCATGGTTGTAGTTGGTATACCCACTAAAGTGACAGCTATTATCCCAGTACAAGTCAATTATACTGCCCCCAAGATAGCTCGACTGTTTATTAAGAAAGTACTTTAGGTTTCATGGATTACCAAAGAGAATAATAAGTGATAGGGATGCTAAGTTTACATCTAAGTTTTGGGCATCATTGTTTCGAGCTGTTGGGACACAATTAAGATTTAGTACAGGTTATTATCCTCGAGCCAAAAGACAAACAAAGAAAGTCAATCAGATGCTTATAGCAGCATGGGTCGATTTTCAGCATGGAGGGGCCTATTTAAGAGTGTGCTCACACACACACACACACACACACACACACACACACACACACACACACACACACACACACACACATGCTCACACACCCACTTAGTACACACACACACACACACACACACACACACACACACACACATGCTCACACACCCACTTAGTACACACACACACACACACACACACACACACTTACACACACACACCTTGGGGAGGTGCTGCCGGCACACATAGTTTTTGGAGAAGAAGCAAAGGAAGGAAGTGCTACCTGATTCTCGTCTTGAGAACTCCATTGGATCAGAAATTCAAGTAGATTTCAGCCCCTAATCACGGTAATATCAATTTATTTCATGATTTGCTGCAAACCTCTCCATCATTCTCTTAATTCCTCTACTATTATGCGTAATCATAGCTAAATTACTCAATAGCTGCTCTCTAATTCTCCATATCATTATTCTATTACATAATCAGTATCCAATTGTTAATCATGCAAGCAATTAATCTCTCCTTATCATAGATTAATGCATGATTAGTAAGAAGAAATCTCTCGCTAGTCATCATAGTAAATAATTGTCAAGCCGGTAATGATGTGGAATTGGTCATTTTCATCTTATTACCACACAATGTGTGATTAGCTAAATTATATTCAATCTGTTTATAGATTAGAAAGTAATTAAGGAAAATTAATCCATCATTAATCCACTAGGAAGGGAATTTTCTCTGACCTATGCATACAATAATTTTGCATCTACTACACTAGGAAAGTGATTGAGCATGTCTAATTCACCCCTATAGTAAATTGATCAAGTAAAATCTGAAAATTCTAATTACCTAGGCCAAGTGCTTAGCTTTAGAGCCAATTCCCATAGATCAAGTAAGGTACTATCCATAAATTACTATGCCTTGATGGAAATCTATCCCTCTCTTATATAATGAATTGTTCAGTGATTCTAATCTGTCATCTTGATTGTTATGGTACTCTCGGACACTAGTTCTCTTTCTTCGAGTTTGTCAATTAAGTAGTGAATATAAAATGGCCGTGGTAAAGAGAACTCGCTTCGGTGGTGCCCACGACTGCAAGGCGGGAACAAGCAACCTAAACGGGAAAGGAAAAGCTTCCATGGACGACCAATTGCTGGCCATCTCATGGGCCAATGACGAGGAAATGGGGGAGGTAGGTCACATTTTCTATTCAAGTTGTTTAATTTAACATTGCATACGATAAGTTAGGAAAGAACATATCCCTTAACATGTTGTAGAAATCCAACAAAAACCTCGGCATTTGAATTCAATTGTATATTAAATTCTAAGTAGGAAAGAATGGTTGATGGATATACTGTTTGAAATAGGAAAGAATGTCTACTAGGGAAAATTTAGCTCAGCATGTTCATTTCTATTTCCAATGTTGATACTAGTCCGAACCCCCTCCTGATGTTGGGAAAATTTAGCTCAGAATGTTCATTTCTATTTCCAATGTTGATACTAGTCCGAACCCCCTCCTGATCAAAGGGGGCAAAGTTACTGGTTAAGGGCTCTTGAATCCACGTTTGTTGGTTAAGCGGTGGATACCCACGTCTGTCAGTTAAGCGGTGGGAACCCACGTCTGCTGGTTAAGCGGTGGATACCCACGTTTGCTGGTTAAGCGGTGGGAATGTCCATGTCGTGCTTTCTATGCGATGGACATACCTAGTTGTATGGGTAGCTAGGCGACAACGGAGGAGTAATATCTCGCTGGAGGGGGGATGTTGTACCTCCAGAACATTGGAATTTTAATGAATAAGTTTGACTAGAATTTTTACTAGAGTTACTGTCTTGGTTCCGCTTTGCAATACTGATTGAAGGGCTGTTTAAACGAACCTTGTGAATTGGAATCTAATCAAGGAACTTATATGTTGAACAACCTTGTGGTAGTAATTAGGACACACAAGGAAGTGTGAGTGTGGGGGTGGAAAGTGGGGGCTTGGCTCAGGTTGCCAATGCTTATGAGAAGGGTGGTCCCGATTGGTCGGGAACTCTCTGTCCCCATAGTGCTTAAATCAACACTAGTATTACGCATTTCCCCTAGAGCGGCGAAGTCTCAAGTGTACATGCCTCTTAAACATGGGAGCAGGCACTTGTGATTTCTCTCCTCTTGGAAGGTGGGTGTTAGGATCACTAGATAGGTTAATCACGCTTCCCCTGGGAGGTGGAGCTAGATCTCATTGCTAGCAGGCATTGGCAATAGGAAATATCTCTCCTTCTCATAAGCATTGGCAACCTGAGCCAAGGCCCCAGTTTCCACCCCCATACTCACACTTCCTTGTGTTTCCTAATTACTACAACAATGGTTGTTCAACATATAAGCTCCTTGATTAGATTCCAATTCACAAGATTTGTTAAGACAGCCCTTCAATGAGTATTGCAAAGCGGCACCAAGACCGTAACTCTAGTAAAAATTCTACACAAACTTATTCATTAAAATTTCAATGCTCTAGAGGTACAACATCCCCCCTCCAGCGAGAGTTTACTCCTTCCGTTTTCGCCTAGTTGCCCATACAAGTAGGTATTTCCACCCAATAGAAAGCACAACATGGACATTCCCACCGCATAGAAAGCAAGACGTGGGTTCCCACCGCTTAACCGCAGCAGACGTGGGTATCCACCGCTTAACCAGCAATCGTGGATTTAAGAGCCCTTAACCAGGAACTCTGCCCCTGTGATCAGGAGGGGGTTCAGACTAGTATCAACATTGGAAATAGAAATGAACAGGCCGAGCTAAATTTTCCCTAGCAAACATTCTTTCCTATTTCAAATAGTATATCCAACAATCATTCTTTTCTACTTGGAAATTAAGATATATTTCAATTCAAATGCCGTGAACTCCGTTGGATTTCTCCAACATGTTTAGGGATATGTTATTTCCTAACTTATCGAATGCAATGTTAAATTAAGCAAAACTTAAATTAAAAATGTAACCTACCTCGACAATTTCCTCGTCATTGCTCTGTGAGTTGGCCGGTACTTGGTCGAACATGGGAGCTTTTCCCTTTCCATTAGTGTTGCTTGTCCCCGCGTCGTTGTCGTGGGAACCACGTAAACGAGTTCTCTTTACCGGGGCCATTTTATACTCACTACTTAATTGACAACATGGAAAAAGAGAGCTAACATTCGAGAGTAACATACAACCATGATGGCGGATTAGTTTCAATAAGCAAATCCCCTTGTACGAGAGGCTAGACTTACTTCAAGACATAGAGAATCCCGATAGCACCATACTTGTTCTATGGGAATAGGCCCTAAAGTTAATTACTTGACCTAGATAATTATGAAATTCATATTTTTACTTAATCAGTTCTACTAGAGATGAAATAGACATGCTTAATCACTTCTTAATGCAAGTAGAGAATTGGAGATTTACTATATGCATAGATGAGAGAATTTCTCCCTTCCTAATGATTAATGATGGATTAATTTCCCCTAATTAAATCCTAATCCATGAGAAATTGATTCTAATTTAATTATTTACACATTATGGAGTAATAGAATGCAATGGACCATTCCCACCTCAAAGGTGACTTGATTTTTAATCACAACGGTGAATAGTGGATGATTCCTTAAACATGTATTAAACTATGATTAAGAGTGACTAATTGATTGCATGATTAATAATTAGATTAAGATTTATGCAATAGATCATGGATACGGAGAGTTAGAGAGTATCTAATGAGTATTTTGACTATGATTATGCATACTAGATGTTGAATTAAGAGTATATTAGAGAGGAAATTACAACAAGCATGAATTAAATCGAAAGGCGTTGCAATTTCATCACCTCTAAATCCTAGGGTAAAGGGGCCAATAGTGAGCCACCCCCCAAAAGGAACACTGACGACAGCCATTCCTCTCGAAATTCTGATGCAAGGGTCTCCTTGAGACGAGAAACAGGCAGCACCTTCCTTCCTAGCTCCTCTTCCAAAGATATGTCTTCCGGCAACACCTCCTCAAGGTGTGTGTGTGTGTGTGTGTGTACTTAGTGTGTGTGTGAGCATATATGTGTGCTTGTGTGTGTGTGAGAATGTTCTTATATAGTCTCACAAGCTGAAAAATTCGAATTTGCCTGCTATATGCATCTGGAGGAGTACTCACTTCATGTATGGCAGCTCTAGTTGTATACTTACCAAGTGTCCCAACCTGCTCAGGAGCTCACTTAGTCTCTCTCTCTCTCTTGCATGGAAAGTAGCCCACAAGCCCTATGAGTGTATGAGGGCGCCCTTTTACTGCCAAACTCAGTCTGCAGTGGCTTGGAGCCAGTTCCCACACAGCCCCCGAGTCCAGGTGCCTCCTCGCACAACTTTAGGAAAATTTAATTTTAACCTAAGACGGGCAATACGAATCAGAATTTAATGCCGGAACTTGCTATACTAAGCTCTAACTAAGGTGTATTAACCTGCGTACCTGCCATATTTAGTAGCCCCCGGCGTTCGAAAATGCATTTTTTTAAATTTGGGGTACGGGTGAAGTTTTTCGAGATGGTCAAAACTGACAGATCGGGTGACCAAAAACTTACAATTTTTGGAAAATTTCCACAAAAATTAATTTAATTCACTTTTGGAAGCTTTATGACATTCTAAACATCATGGCATCGAAAGAATTTGGAAAACTGCTAAAAATAGTAACTTTTTCCATTATGATTGTTTCATGGTGCAATGGTGTTCTTTTAGCTCGGGGTCGGAGACCTTACATCAACACTTGAGATTTCACCACTCTAGGGGCAATGAGTAATACTAGTGTCGATGTAAGCACTATGGGGACGAAGAGTTCCCGACCAATCGGGACCACCCTTCTCATAGGCATTGGCAACCCGAGCCAAGCCCCCACTTTCCACCCCATACTCACACTTCCTTTGTTACCTAATTACTACCACAATGGTTGTTCAACATATAAGTTCTTTGTTTATTTTTCCGATTCACAAATTCTTTAATAGAGCCCTTCAACCACTATTGCAAAGCGGCACCAAGACAATAATTCTAATCAAAATTCTACTCAAACTTATTCATTAAAATTCCAATGTTGTGGAGGTACAACATCCCCCTTCCAGCGAGAGTTTACTCCTCCTGTTGTCGCCTAGCTGCCCAGACAACTAGGTACGTCCACCGCTTAACCAGTAGACGTGGAAATTCCCACCACATAGAACGCAAGACGTGGGTTCCCACCACTTAACCAGCAGACGTGGATTCAAGAGCCCTTAACCAGGAACTCTGCCCCCTATGATCAGGAGGGGGTTAATACTAGTATCAACATTGGAAATAGAAATGAACATGCCGAGCTAAATTTTCCCTAGCAAACATTCTTTCCTATCTCAAACAGTATATCCAACAATTATTCTTTCCTACTTGGAAATTAAAATATATTTCAATTCAAATGTCGTGATCTCGGTTGGATTTCTCCAACATGTTTAGGGATATGTTCTTTCCTAACTTATCGAATGCATTGTTAAATTGAGCAAAACTTGAATTAAAAATGTGACCTACCTCCACAATTTCCTCGTCATTGCTCCGTGAGTTAGCTGGTACTTGGTCGACCATGGGAGATTTTCCCTTCCCCATGTGTGTTTGCTTGTCCCAGCCTCGCGGTCGTGGGAACCACCGAAATGAGTTCTCTTTACCAGGGCCATATTATACTCACTATTTAAATTGACAACTTGGAAAAAGAGATCTAATATTCGAGAGCACATACGACCAAAATAAAGGATTAGTTTCAATAAGCAAACTCCTTTATATGAGAGGTTTGATTACTTCAAGACAGAGATTTCTGATAGCCCCTTACTTGTTCTATGGGAATTGGCCCTAAGGTTAATTATTTGGCCTAGGTAATTAAGAATTTCAGATTTCTACTTGATCTATTTACTAGAGATAAATTAGGCATGCTTAATTACTTCCTAATGCAAGTAGAGATTTGCAGATTTACCGCATGCATAGGTGAGAGGATTCCTTTTCCTAGTAGATTAATTGTGGAATTAATTACACTAATTACATCCTAATATTTAAACAAATTGAATCTAAACATAGCTATATAAACATTGCGTGGTAATAGAATGAAATAGACTAACCTTATCACATTGTTGGCTTGATTCTATCATTCATTAACTATAATGACTTAGTGGATAATTCTCTTATTGCTAATCATACATTAAACTATGATTAGGAGAGGTTAATTGTTTGCATAATTGACAATTAGAATAAATAATGTGCAATGGAATAATCATATAGAAATTTAGAGAGTGTCTAATGAGAAATTGAACTGTGATTATGCATACTAGGAGCGGAATGCATGAACCTAGAAGGAATTATAACCATAACGTGAAATTAGCTTTTATGTTACCGTAGTTTTTGGGCTGAATTTGTATCAATTTTCTGATCCAGAGGAGCTTCTTGTGGCGAGAATTGGGCAGCACTTCCGTCTTGTGCTCCTTCTCCAAAGGCTATGTGTGTCGGCAACACCTCCCTAAGGTGTGTGTATTGTGTGTGTGTGTATACTGAATGTGTGTGTGAGTATATATGTGTTGTGTGTGTGTGAGCATGCTCTTATATAGGCTCACAATATCAAAATTTTGAAATCACCTGCGATGCTGGTCTGGAGTCCACTCAAGCCTTCATGGGCAAGGTTACTTGCATGGGGTGCATGGGCTGCAAATTGTCCCATTTGCTATTCTAAGTCACTCACTCACTATCTCTCAAGCCGGGAAAGAAGCCCATGAGCCCTATCTGTGTGTGAGGGAGCCCTCTACCTACCATATTAACTCAGCAGTGGCCTGGAACCTATTCCCACACAGCCTCGAGGCCCGATGCCTCCCCGCACAACCTTAGGAAATTTTGACTTTAGGCTAAAACGACCGATACAAATCGGAATTAATGTCGTAAATTGCTATACTAAGCTCTAACTAAAGTGTATCTGTCCAAGTATCTGCCATATTTAGCAGCCCTGGGGGTCCAAAAATGCATTTTTTTCAATTCGGAATACGGGTGCAGTTTTTCGAGACGGTCAAAACTCAACGGGTCGGGTGACCAAAAACTTACTATTTTTGGAAAATTTTCACAAAAATTATTTTAATTCACTTTTGAAAACTTTATAACATTCTAAACATCGTGGCATCGACAGAATTTGGAAAACTGCTAAAAATAGTAACTTTTTCCATTATGTTCATTCCATGGTACAAGGGTGCTCTTTTAGCTCGGGGTCAGAGACCTTACAGCCTCCCAAACGTGAAGAACTTGATATGTTCTCATCTCAAGAATACATCCGGATAAACTCTATGCTAACTACTTAGGTACATATATCCTTTGTCTAAAGTAAGGACATCCTTTGATAATAGAATAGTCTTTAGCTTATGCGTCTTATTCTGCTGAACTTTGATGAGATCATGGTGCTTGAATTATTGCTCACTAGGATTAGCAATTGCAGCATACAGAGCTGCTCTCTCATCAGCTTCGTCACCCAGAGTTGGTTGTCTCACTACAGCACTAGCGAAAGCTCCGTTTCCTTGTCCTATGTTTCCTCATCCTCAGCCTCCTCTTCCGTTTGGTTGACCTCGTCCGTTGACGTTCAGAGGTACATTATTAGCATCAGATGTTTGGGAAACCCTTTTGGACATCGGCTTTTGTAATGTCCATACTCCTGGCATTCAAAACATTTTATATTGGGAAACTCGGTACCTGCCGTAGTAGCTACTACCGGACGATGGTTGTACGTAGGGTTGATTGGTCTGCTACTCCAGTTGTCTGGCCTGGACCTCTTTGACAAATAGTATTGACTATCTTGGGTAGTCCTCTAAATCTCTTTAACTAACGGTTTGGTCCTTAGCAAGTCATCTTGCAGAGTTGCTGGCCTGAGAGCTTCTAGTCGGTGTTGAAGGGGTCAATGAGTCCTTGGCAGAACCATGCTACTTGCAGTTCCAATGTCATCCTAGGAGCATATCTTCGAAGATAAAAAACTTAGAGTAATACTCCTCGACTAAAGAATTCAACTGACGAAGGGAAAAGAACTCGTTCATCTTCAAGGTTTTATAGGCGGGTGGTAAGTATCACTCCATCACAGCAGCCATGATGTCTTCCCATGACTGGGAAGATCCCTTGATATCCAAGTCGCTGCAATGTTGTTTCCACCATATCTTTGGCATCGCCACACAAGTGGAACATCGCAAGCATTGATTGATTCACGGGTTGGGTTCCCGCAGGTTCGAATAGTCATCCATTGCTCTCATCCATACTTTCGCATCTCTCTCCACATTAACCCCTTCGCCTTTAAAGGTTGGAGGCCGCGCTTGCTTAAGGAGAACCTTTTTCTCTTGAACGGCGTATATAGCTCACTAGAAGGTACCTATCCAATTGTATAAAACTCATTACTATATCACTGATGGTAAACCTGGTGGCCACTAGATCTATAGAGGAAGCAAACAAAGTGTTTGAGGGTTTATCTAGCGGACGATCTCTCATCACAAAGTGAGTCAAGTTCGAGCCTGCTAGCAATGAGATCTAGCTCCACCTCGTGGGGGAAGCGTGATTAACCTATCTAGTGATCCCAAGACCCACCTTCCAAGAGGAGAGAAATCGTGAGTGCCTTTTTCCCCATGTTTCAGAGGCATGTACACTTGAGACTTCGCCGCTCTAGGGGAAATGAGTAATACTAGTGTTGATTTAAGCACTATGGGGACGGAGAGTTCCCGACCAATCGGGACCACCCTTCTCATAGGCATTGGCAACCTCAGCCAAGCCCCCACTTTCCACCCCCACACTCACACTTCCTTGTGTGTCCTAATTACTACCACGAGGTTGTTCAACATATAAGTTCCTTGATTAGATTCCGATTCACAAGGTTTGTTAAAACAGCCCTTCAATCAGTATTGCAAAGCGGCACCAAGACAGTAACTCTAGTAAAAATTCTAGTCAAACTTATTTATTAAAATTCCAATGTTCTAGAGGTACAACATCCCCCCTCCAGCAAGAGTTTACTCTTCTCGTTGTCGCCTAGCTGCCCATACAACTAGGTATGTCCACCGTATAGAAAGCACGACATGGACATTCCCACCGCTTAACACAGCAGATGTAGGTATCCACCGCTAAACCAGCAGACGTGGGTTCCCACCGCTTAACCAGCAGACGTGGGTATCCACCGCTTAACCAGAAAACGTGGATTCAAGAGCCCTTAACAACTAACTCTGTCCCCTTTGATCAGGAGGGGGTTCGGACTAGTATCAACATTGGAAATAGAAATGAACATGCCGAGCTAAATTTTCCCTAGTAGACATTCTTTCCTATTTCAAACAGTATATCCATCAATCATTCTTTCCTACTTAGAATTTAATATACAATTGAATTCAAATGCAAGGTTTTCGTTGGATTTTTACAACATGTTTAGGATATGTTCTTTCCTAACTTATCGTATGCAATGTTAAATTAAACAACTTGAATAAAAAATGTGACCTACCTCCCCCATTTCCTCGTCATTGGCCCATGAGATGGCCAGCACTTGGTCGTCTATGGGAGCTTTTCCTTTCCCATTTAGGTTGCTTGTTCCCACCTCGCAGTCGTGGGCACCACCGAAGCGAGTTCTCTTTACCGCGGCCATTTTATACTCACTACTTAATTGACAAACTTGGAGAAAAAGAACTAGTGTCCGAGAGTACCATAACAATCAAGATGATAGATTAGAATCACTGAAAAATTCATTATATACGAGAGGGATAGATTTCCTTCAAGGAATAGTAATTTATGGATAGTACCTTACTTGATCTATGGGAATTGGCTCTGAAGCTAAGCACTTGGCCTAGGTAATTAGAATTTTCAGATTTTACTTAATCAATTTACTATAGGGGTGAATTAGACATGCGCAATCACTTTCCTAGTGTAGTAGATGCAGAATTACCGTATGCATAGGTGAGAGAAAATTCCCTTCCTAGTGGATTAATAACGGATTAATTTCCCGAATTACTTCCTAATCTATGAACATATTGAATATAATTTAGCTATTCACTACATTGTGTGGTAATAGATGAAAATGACCAATTCCACATCATTACCAGCTTGACAATATTATTTACTATGATGACTAGCGAGAGATTTCTTCTTACTAATCATGCATTAATCTATGATTAGGAGAGATTAATTGCTTGAATGATTAACATTTGGATACTGATTATGTAATAGAATAATGATATGGAGAATTAGAGAGCAGCTATTGAGTAATTTAGCTATGATTACGCATAATAGTAAAGGAATTAAGAGAATGATGGTGGAGAGGTTTGCAGCAAAGCATGAAATAAATTGATATTACCGTGATTAGGGGCTGAAATCTACTGGAATTTCTGATCTAATGGAGTTCTCAAGACGAGAATCAGGCAGCACTTCCCTCCTTTGCTTCTTCTCCAAAAACTATGTGTGCCGGCAGCACCTCCCCAAGGTGTGTGTGTAAGTGTGTGTGTGTGTGTGTGTACTGAGTGGGTGTGTGTGCATGTGTGTGTGTGTGAGCACACTCTTAAATAGGCCCCTCCATGCTGAAAATCGACCCATGCTGCTATAAGCATCTGATTGACTTTCTTTGTTTGTCTTTTGACTTGAGGATAATAAGCTGTACTAAATCTTAGTTGTGTCCCAACAGCTTGGAACAATGATGCCCAAAACTTAGATGTAAACTTAGCATCCCTATCGCTTATTATTCTCTTTGGTAATCCATGAAACCTAAAGTACTTTCTTAATAAACAGTCGAGCTATCTTGGGGGCAGTATAATTGACTAATTGTACTCGGATAATAGCTGTCACTTTAGTGGGTATACCAACTACAACCATGATTGAATCATGTCCTCCTTGAGTAGAGATAATTTTGCAACAAAATCTATACTTACATACTCTCACGTCATTTGAGGAATGTCTAATGATTGTATTTCTCATTATACAGCATCTTAATCCTCTTGACTTTCGAAATCACCTGCTATGCTGGTTTGGAGTCCACTCAAGCCTCATGGGCAAGGTTACTTGCATGGGGTGCATGGACTGCAAAGTGTCCCATTCACTACAACACAACAGGGAGATATCGACGCGCGTATATCGACGAATTAGCGAGCGTCGCTATACGCGTCTCAATGTACGTCGATATATGCGTGGAAAGGCTTTACTTCGCACGCGTATATCGACGCCTATAGCGACGCGTATAGCGACGCAAAAAAAATTGGGGGAAAAAAGCGAAACCCGCGAGCAGCAGGGGCCATTTTCGTCTGCGCTCTGCTCAAATCTTGGCCTCCACCTGCTCCACAGGTATTATGCCCCCCCCCCCCCCCCCCCTCCTCAACCCCTCTCTCTCTACATCGTGTGTGTGTGTGTGTAGGAGAGAGAGAGAGAGAGAGAGAGAGAGAGAGAGAGAGAGAGAGAGAGAGAGAGAGAGAGAGAGAGAGAGAGAGAGAAATGTGTGTGTGTGTGTGTAGGTAATCAAAGAGAGAGAGAGAGAGAGAGAAATGTGTGTGTGTGTGTGTAGGTAATCAAAGAGAGAGAGAGAGAGAGAGAGAGAGAGAGAGAGAGAGAGAGAAGAGAGAGAGAGAGAGAGATAGAGAATTAATGTATGCTTAGGAAATTAAAATTAAAGAAAAAATAATTAAAGAGAGAAATGAAATGAAATGTTATATTAACGTCTTCGAAAGGCCAAAGTGACCTATGAGACATGAGACAAGAAAGTTACAATGTGATGGATCTGATACAAAGTCAGAGTAAGAAGATGACAAAATAAAATATTATGGAATCCTAAACTGCTGGGTATGGACTAAATGGTTAAACCAACTAGCTGGGATAGGTAGATCATAGGAGATCTAGCAGCTGTCGCTGGCGGATCTCATCAATCTCCTGCATGGTCAGTAGTCTGACCAAGCGTTATGCATGTCGAGCCAAAGTGACCTAGCTAGATCCTCTGATACAGCCTCTATCGATGTTGTGTAGTCCCTCGCAGTCGTGACGTCTAGATCTCCCTAGCTCAGTCGCTCGTTCGATCAGTAGAGAGATAGGGAAAGTAGAGAGAGAGAGAGAGAGAGAGAGAGAGAGAGAGAGAGAGAGAGAGGTAAGTAGAGAGAGAGAGATAGGAAATAGAGAGATAGAGAAAGAGAGTTATATATATATATATATTATATATATAATATATATATATATATATATATATATTATATATATATATATATATTATATATATATATATATATATATATATATATATATATATATATATATATATATATATATAGAGAGAGAGAGAGAGAGAGAGAGAGGTAGGGAGATCTAGAGCGAGACTGAGAGAGAGATAGAAAATAAGGATAGAGGAGAAAGAGAGATCGAGCGAGTCCAGATGAGAAGAGATGCAGAACGAGAGGAGAGAGAGAGAGATGCAGGAGAGAGAGAGATCCGAGAGAGAGAGATGAGAGACTCCCTATGATCTACCTATCCCAGCGAGTTGGTTTTAACCATTTAGCCATACCCAGCAGTTTAGGATTCCATAATATTTTATTTTGTCATCTTCTTACTCTGACTTTGTATCAGATCCATCACATTGTAACTTTCATTGTCTCATGTCTCATGAGGTCACTTTGGCCTTTCGAAGACGTTAATATAACATTTCTTCCATTTCCCTCTTTAATTATTTTCTTTAATTTTAATTTCCTAAGCATTCATTAATTCTCTATCTCTCTCTCTCTCTCACTCTCTCTCTCTCTCTCTCCTCTCTCTCTCTCATTCTCTACTCTTTGATTACCTACACACACACACACACATTTCTCTCTCTCTTTCTCCTCTCACTCTTTGATTACCTACACACACACACACACATTTCTCTCTCTCTCTCTCTCTCTCTCTCTCTCTCTCTCTCTCAACTCTCTCTCTATCACTCTTCTCTCTCTCTCTCTCTCTCCTACACACACACACACACGATGTAGAGAGAGAGGGGTTGAGGAGGGGGGGGGGGGGGGGGGCATAATACCTGTGGAGCAGGTGGAGGCCAAGATTTGAGCAGAGCGCAGACGAAAATGGCCCCTGCTGCTCGCGGGTTTCGCTTTTTTCCCCCAATTTTTTTTTGCGTCGCTATACGCGTCGCTATAGGCGTCGATATACGCTGCGAAGT
The DNA here is from genome assembly GCF_014529385.1 of Adiantum capillus-veneris. Lineage (NCBI taxonomy): Eukaryota > Viridiplantae > Streptophyta > Polypodiopsida > Polypodiales > Pteridaceae > Adiantum > Adiantum capillus-veneris. The sequence continues at coordinate 84,660 of NW_028221416.1, read as the reverse complement.
AAAGCCTTTCCACGCATATATCGACGTACATTGAGACGCGTATAGCGACGCTCGCTAATTCGTCGATATACGCGCGTCGATATCTCCCTGTTGTGTTGTAGTGAATGGGACACTTTGCAGTCCTGCACCCCATGCAAGTAACCTTGCCATGAAGGCTTGATGGACTCCAAACCAGCATAGCAGGGATTTCGAAAGCAAGAGGATTAAGATGCTGTATAATGAGAAATACAATCATTAGACATTCCCCAAATGACGTGAGAGTATGTAAGTATAGATTTTGTTGCAAAATTTCTCTACTCAAGGAGGACATGATTCAATCATGGTTGTAGTTGGTATACCCACTAAAGTGACAGCTATTATCCGAGTACAATTAGTCAATTATACTGCCCCCAAGATAGCTCGACTGTTTATTAAGAAAGTACTTTAGGTTTCATGGATTACCAAAGAGAATAATAAGCGATAGGGATGCTAAGTTTTACATCTAAGTTTTGGGCATCATTGTTCCAAGCTGTTGGGACACAACTAGAGATTAGTACAGCTTATATCCTCAAGTCAAAAGACAAACAAAGAAAGTTCAATCAGATGCTTATAGCAGCATGGGTCCGATTTTCAGCATGAGGGGCCTATTTAAGAGTGTGCTCACACACACACACATGCTCACACACCCACTCAGTACACACACACACACACACACTTACACACACACCTTGGGGAGGTGCTTGCCGGCACACATAGTTTTTGGAGAAGAAGCAAAGGAGGGAAGTGCTGCCTGATTCTCGTCTGAGAACTCCATTGATCAGAAATTCCAGTAGATTTCACCCCTAATCACGGTAATATCAATTTATTTCCATGCTTTGCTGCAAACCTCTCCACCATCATTCTCTTAATTCCTTTACTATATGCGTAATCATAGCTAAAATTACTCATAGCTGCTCTCTAATTCCCATATCATTATTCTATTACATAATCAGTATCCAAATGTTAATCATTCAAGCAATTAATCTCTCCTAATCATAGATTAATGCATGATTAGTAAGAAGAAATCTCTCGCTAGTCATCATAGTAAATAATATTGTCAAGCTGGTAGATGTGGAATTGGTCATTTTCATCCTATTACCACACAATGTGTGAATAGCAAATTATATTCAATCGTTCATAGATTAGGAAGTAATACGGAAATTAATCCGTTATTAACCACTAGGAAGGGAATTTTCTCTCACCAATGCATACGGTAATTCTAACCATTACTACACAGGAAAGTGATTGCGCATGTCTAATTCACCCCTATAGTAAATTGATTAAGTAAAATCTGAAAATTCTAATTACCTAGGCCAAGTGCTTAGCTTCAGAGCCAATTCCCATAGATCAAGTAGGTACTATCCATAAAATACTATTCCTTGAAGGAAATCTATCCCTCTCGTATATAAGAAATTTTTCAGTGATTCTAATCTATCATCTTGATTGTTATTAACTCTCGGACACTAGTTCTTTTTCTCCAAGTTGTCCAATTAAGTAGTGAGAAAAAATGGCCGCGGTAAAGAGAACTCGCTTCGGTGTGGCCCACGACTGCGAGGTGGAACAAGCAACCTAAATGGGAAAGGAAAAGCTCCCATAGAAACACCAAGTGCTGGCCATCTCATGGGCCAATGACGAGGAAATGGGGGGTAGGTTCACATTTTTATTCAAGTGTTTAATTAACATTGCATACGATAAGTTAGGAAAGAACATATCCCTAAACATGTTGTAAAAATCCAACGAAAACCTTGGCATTTGAATTCAATTGTATATTAAATTCTAAGTAGGAAAGAATGATTGATGGATATACTGTTTGAAATAGGAAAGAATGTCTACTAGGGAAAATTTAGCTCGGCAATTTTCATTTCTATTTCCAATGTTGATACTAGTCCGAACCCCCTCCTGATCAAAGGGGACAGAGTTAGTTGTTAAGGGCTCTTGAATCCACGTTTTCTGGTTAAGCGGTGGATACCCACGTCTGGCTGTTTAAGCGGTGGGAACCCACGTCTGCTGGTTAAGCGGTGGATACCTACATCTGCTGGGTTAAGCGGTGGGAATGTCCATGTCGTGCTTTCTATACGGTTGACATACCTAGTTGTATGGGCAGCTAGGCGACAACGAGAAGATATAAACTCTTGCTGGAGGGGGGATGTTGTACCTCTAGAACATGGAATTTTAATAAATAAGTTTGACTAAATTTTTACTAGAGTTACTGTCTTGGTGCCGCTTTGCAATACTGATTGAAGGGCTGTTTTTAACAAACCTTGTGAATCGGAATCTAATCAAGGAACTTATATGTTGAACAACCTCGTGGTAGTAATTAGGACACACAAGGAAGTGTGAGTGTGGGGGTGGAAAGTGGGGCTTGGCTGAGGTTGCCATGCCTATGAGAAGGGTGGTCCCGATTGGTCGGGAACTCTCCGTCCCCATAGTGCTTAAATCAACACTATATTACTCATTTCCCTAGAGCGGCGAAAGTCCTCAAGTGTACATGCCTCTGAAAACATGGGGAAAAAGGCACTCACGATTTCTCTCCTCTTGGAAGGTGGTCTTGGGATCACTAGATAGGTTAATCACGCTTCCCCACGAGGTGGAGCTAGATCTCATTGCTAGCAGGCTCGAACTTGACTCACTTTGTGATGAGAGATCGTCCGCTAGATAAACCCTCAAACACTTGTTTGCTTCCTCTATAGATCTAGTGGCCACCAGTTTACCATCAGTGATATAGTAATGAGTTTTATACAATTGGATAGGTACCTTCTATGAGCTATATACGCCGTTCAAGAGAAAAAGGTTCTCCTTAAGCAAGCGCGGCCTCCAACCTTTAAGCGAAGGGGTTAATGTGAGAGAGATGCGAAAGTATGGATGAGAGCAATGGATGACTATTTCGAACCTGCGGAACCCAACCCGTGAATCAATCAATGCTTGCGATGTTCCACTTGTGTGGCGATGCAAGATATGGTGGAAACAACATTGCAGCGACTTGGATATCAAGGGATCTTCCCAGTCATGGGAAGACATCAAGGCTGCTGTGATGGAGTGATACTTACCACCCCCTATAAAACCTTGAAGATGAACGAGTTCTTTTCCCTTCGTCATTGAATTCTTTAGTCGAGGAGTATTACTCTAAGTTTTTTAATCTTCGAAGATATGCTCCTAGGATGACATTGGAACTGCAAGTAGCATGGTTCTGCAAGGACTCATTGACCCCTTCAACAACCGACTAAAGCTCTCAGGCCAGCAACTCTGCAAGATGACTTGCTAAGGACCAAACCGTTAGTTAAAGAGATTTTAGAGGACTACCCAAGATAGTCAATACTATTGTGTCAGAGGTCCAGGCCAGACAACTGGAGTAGCAGACCAATCACCCTACTACAACCATCGTCCGGTAGTAGCTACTACGGCAGGTACCGAGTTTCCCAATATAAAATGTTTTGAATGCCGAGTATGGACATTACAAAAGCCGATGTCCAAAAAGGGTTTCCCAAACATCTGATGCTAATAATGTACCTCTGAACGTCAACGGACGAGGTCAACCAAACGGAAGAGGAGCTGAGGATGAGGAAACATAGGACAAGAAACGGAGCTTTCGCTAGTGCTGTAGTGAGACAACCAACTCTGGGTGACGAAGCTGATGAGAGAGCAGCTCTGTATGCTGCAATTGCTAATCCTAGTGAGCAATAATTCAAGCACCATGATCTCATCAAAGTTCAGCAGAATAAGACGCATAAAGCTAAAGACTATTCTATTATCAAGGATGTCCTTACTTTAGACAAAGGATATATGTACCTAAGTAGTTAGCATAGAGTTTTCCGGATGTATTTTCTTGAGATGAGAACATATCAAGTTCTTCACGTTTGGAGGCTGTAAGTCTCTGACCCCGAGCTAAAAGAGCACCCTTGTACCATGGAATGAACATAATGGAAAAAGTTACTATTTTTAGCAGTTTTCCAATTCTGTCGATGCCACGATGTTTAGAATGTTATAAAGTTTTCAAAAGTGAATTAAAATAATTTTTGTGAAAAATTTTCCAAAAATAGTAAGTTTTTGGTCACCCGACCCGTTGAGTTTTGACCGTCTCGAAAACTGCACCCGTATTCCGAATTTTGAAAAAAAATGCATTTTTGGACCCCCAGGGCTGCTAAATATGGCAGATACTTGGACAGATACACTTTAGTTAGAGCTTAGTATAGCAATTTACGACATTAAATTCCGATTTGTATCGGTCGTTTTAGCCTAAAGTCAAAATTTCCTAAGGTTGTGCGGGGAGGCATCGGGCCTCGAGGCTGTGTGGGAATAGGTTCCAGGCCACTGCTGAGTTAATATGGTAGGTAGAGGGCTCCCTCACACACAGATAGGCTCATGGCTTCTTTCCCGGCTTGAGAGATAGTGAGTGAGTGACTTAGAATAGCAAATGGGACAATTTGCAGCCATGCACCCCATGCAAGTAACCTTGCCCATGAAGGCTTGAGTGACTCCAGACCAGCATCGCAGGTGATTTCAAAATTTGATATTGTGAGCCTATATAAGAGCATGCTCACACACACACAACACATATATACACCACACACATTCAGTATACACACACAACATACACACACCTTAGGGAGGTGTTGCCGACACACATAGCCTTTGGAGAAGGAGCACAAGACGGAAGTGCTGCCCAATTCTGGTCGCCACAAGAAGCTCCTCTGGATCAGAAAATTGATACAAATTCAGCCCAACTACGGTAACATAAAAGCTAATTCACGTTATGTTATAATTCCTTCTATGGTTCTCATAATTCCGCTCCTAGTATGCATAATCACAGTTCAATTTCTCATTAGACACTCTCTAAATTTCTATATGATTATTCCATTGCACATTATTTATTCTAATTGTCATTATGCAAACAATTAACCTCTCCTAATCATAGTTTAATGTATGATTAGCAATAAGAAATTATCCACTAAGTCATTATAGTTAATGAATGATAGAAATCAAGCCAACAATGTGATAAGGTTAGTCTATTTCATTCTATTACCACGCAATGTTTATATAGCTATGTTTAGATTCAATTTGTTTAAATATTAGATGTAATTAGTGTAATTTAATTCCACAATTAATCTACTAGGAAAAAGGAATCCTCTCACCTATGCATGCGGTAAATCTGCAAATCCTACTTTGCATTAGGAAGTAATTAAGCATGCCTAATTTATCTCTAGTAAATAGATCAAGTAGAAATCTGAAATTCTTAATTACCTAGGCCAAATAATTAACCTTAGGGCCAATTCCCATAGAACAAGTAAGGGCTATCAGAAATCTCTGTCTTGAAGTAATCAAACCTCTCATATAAAGGAGTTTGCTTATTGAAACTAATCCTTTATTTTGGTCGTATGTGCTCTCGAATATTAGATCTCTTTTTCCAAGTTGTCAATTTAAATAGTGAGTATAATATGGCCCTGGTAAAGAGAACTCATTTCGGTGGTTCCCACGACCGCGAGGCTGGGACAAGCAACACACATGGGGAAGGGAAAATCTCCCATGTTCGACCAAGTACCAGCTAACTTCACGGAGCAATGACGAGGAAATTGTGTTGGAGGTAGGTCACATTTTTAATTCAAGTTTTGCTCAATTTAACAATGCATTCGATAAGTTAGGAAAGAACATATCCCAAAACATGTTGGAGAAATCCAACCGAGATCACGACATTTGAATGAAATATATTTTAATTTCCAAGTAGGAAAGAATAATTGTTGGATATACTGTTTGAGATAGGAAAGAATGTTTGCTAGGGAAAATTTAGCTCGGCATGTTCATTTCTATTTCCAATGTTGATACTAGTAATTAACCCCCTCCTGATCATAGGGGCAGAGTTCCTGGTTAAGGGCTCTTGAATCCACGTCGCTGGTTAAGTGGTGGGAACCCACGTCTTGCGTTCTATGTGGTGGGAATTTCCACTCTACTGTTAAGCGGTGGACGTACCTAGTTGTCTTGGGCAGCTAGCGACAACAGGAGGCTAAACTCTCGCTGGAAGGGGGATGTTGTACCTCCACAACATTGGAATTTTAATGATAAGTTTGAGTAGAATTTTGATTAGAATTATTGTCTTGGTGCCGCTTTGCAATAGTGGTTGAAGGGCTCTATTAAAGAATTTGTGAATCGGAAAAATAACAAAGAACTTATAGTTGAAACAACCATTGTGGTAGTAATTAGGTAACAAAGAAGTGTGAGTATGGGGTGGAAAGTGGGGGCTTGGCTCGGGTTGCCAATGCCTATGAGAAGGGTGGTCCCGATTGGTCGGGAACTCTTCGTCCACCCCATAGTGCTTACAATCGACACTAGTATTACTCATTGATATTGGGGAGGCATGATGATATGAATGGCCCCAAGTGAAATCTCAAGTGTTGATGTAAGGTCTCCGACCCAGAGCTAAAAGAACACCATTGCACCATGAAACAATCATATGGAAAAAGTTACTATTTTTAGCAGTTTTCCAAATTCTTTCGATGCCATGATGTTTAGAATGTCATAAAGCTTCCAAAAGTGAATTAAATTAATTTTTGTGGAAATTTTCCAAAATTGTAAGTTTTGGTCCACCCGATCTGTCAGTTTTGACCATCTCGAAAAACTTCACCCGTACCCCAAATTTAAAAAAATGCATTTTCGAACGCCGGGGCTACTAAATATGGCAGGTACGCAGGTTAATACACCTTAGTTAGAGCTTAGTATAGCAAGTTCCGGCATAAATTCTGATTCGTATTGCCCGTCTTAGGTTAAAAATTAAATTTTCCTAAAGTTGTGCGAGGAGGCACCTGGACTCCGGGGGCTGTGTGGGAACTGGCTCCAAGCCACTGCAGACTGAGTTTGGCAGTAAAAGGGCGCCCTCATACACTCATAGGGCTTGTGGGCTACTTTCCATGCAAGAGAGAGAGAGAGACTAAGTGAGCTCCTGAGCAGGTTGGGACACTTGTAAGTATACAACTAGAGCTGCCATACATGAAGTGAGTACTCCTCCAAGGCATATAGCAGGCAAATTCAATTTTTCAGCTTGTGAGACTATATAAGAACATTCTCACACACACACAAGCACACATATATGCTCACACACACACTAAGTACACACACACACACACAACACACCTTGAGGAGGTGTTGCCGGAAGACATATCTTTGGAAGAGGAGCTAGGAAGGAAGGTGCTGCCTGTTTCTCGTCTCAAGGAGACCCTTGCATCAGAATTTCGAGAGGAATGGCTGTCGTCAGTGTTTCCTTTTGGGGGTGGCTCACTATTGGCCCCTTTACCCTAGGATTTAGAGGTGATGAAATTGCAACGCCTTTCGAATTAATTCATGCTTGTTTTAATTTCCTCTCTAATATACTCTTAATTCAACATCTAGTATGCATAATCATAGTCAAAATACTCATTAGATACTCTCTAACTCTCCGTATCCATGATCTATTGCATAAATCTTAATCTAATTATTAATCATGCAATCAATTAGTCACTCTTAATCATAGTTTAATACATGTTTAAGGAATCATCCACTATTCACCGTTGTGATTAAAAATCAAGTCACCTTTGAGGTGGGATGGTCCATTGCATTCTATTACTCCATAATGTGTAAATAATTAAATTAGAATCAATTTCTCAGGATTAGGATTAAATTAGGGGAAATTAATCCATCATTAATCATTAGGAAGGGAGAAATTCTCTCATCTATGCATATAGTAAATCTCCAATCTCTACTTGCATTAAGAAGTGATTAAGCATGTCTATTTCATCTCTAGTAGAACTGATTAAGTAAAAATATGAATTTCATAATTATCTAGGTCAAGTAATAACTTTTAGGGCCTATTCCCATAGAACAAGATGGTGCTATCGGATTCTCTATGTCTTGAAGTAAGTCTAGCCTCTCGTACAAGGGATTTGCTTATTGAAACTAATCCGCCATCATGGTTGTATGTTACCTCTCGAATGGTAGCTCTCTTTTCCATGTTTGTCAATTAAGTAGTGAGTATAAAATGGCCCCGGTAAAGAGAACTCGTTTACGTGGTTCCCACGACAACGACGCGGGGACAAGCAACACTAATGGAAAGGGAAAAGCTCCATGTTCGACCAAGTACCGGCCAACTCACAGAGCAATGACGAGGAAATTGTCGAGGTAGGTTACATTTTTAATTTAAGTTTTGCTTAATTTAACATTGGCATTCGATAAGTTAGGAAATAACATATCCCTAAACATGTTGGAGAAATCCAACGGAGTTCACGGCATTTGAATTGAAATATATCTTAATTTCCAAGTAGAAAAGAATGATTGTTGGATATACTATTGAAAATAGGAAAGAATGTTGCTAGGGAAAATTTAGCTCGGCCTGTTCATTTCTATTTCCAATGTTGATACAGTCCTGAACCCCCTCCTGATCACAGGGGCAGAGTTCCTGGTTAAGGGCTCTTAAATCCACGATTGCTGGTTAAGCGGTGGATACCCACGTCTGCTGCGGTTAAGCGGTGGGAACCCACGTCTTGCTTTCTATGCGGTGGGAATGTCCATGTTGTGCTTTCTATTGGGTGGAAATACCTACTTGTATGGGCAACTAGGCGAAAACGGAAGGAGTAAACTCTCGCTGGAGGGGGGATGTTGTACCTCTAGAGCATTGAAATTTTAATGAATAAGTTTGTGTAGAATTTTACTAGAGTTACGGTCTTGTGCCGCTTTGCATACTCAATTGAAGGCTGTCTTAACAAATCTTGTGAATGGAATCTAATCAAGGAGCTTTATATGTGAACAACCATTGTTGTAGTAATTAGGAAACACAAGGAAGTGTGAGTATGGGGGTGGAAACTGGGGCCTTGGCTCAGGTTGCCAATGCTTATGAGAAGGAGAGATATTTCCTATTGCCAATGCCTGCTAGCAATGAGATCTAGCTCCACCTCCCAGGGGAAGCGTGATTAACCTATCTAGTGATCCTAACACCCACCTTCCAAGAGGAGAGAATCACAAGTGCCTGCTCCCATGTTTAAGAGGCATGTACACTTGAGACTTCGCCGCTCTAGGGGAAATGCGTAATACTAGTGTTGATTTAAGCACTATGGGGACAGAGAGTTCCCGACCAATCGGACCACCCTTCTCATAAGCATTGGCAACCTGAGCCAAGCCCCCACTATCCCACCCCCAACTCACACTTCCTTGTGTGTCTAATTACTACCACAAGGTTGTTCAACATATAAGTTCCTTGATTAGATTCCAATTCCAAGGTTCGTTTAAACAGCCCTTCAATCAGTATTGCAAAGCGAACCAAGACAGTAACTCTAGTAAAAATTCTAGTCAAACTTATTCATTAAAATTCCAATGTTTCTGGAGTACAACATCCCCCTCCAGCGAGGATATTACTCCTCCCGGTGTCGCCTAGCTACCCATACAACTAGGTATGTCCATCGCATAGAAAGCACGACATGGACATTCCCACCGCTTAACCAGCAAACGTGGGTATCCACCGCTTAACCAGCAACGTGGGTTCCCACCGCTTAACTGACAGACGTGGGTATCCACCGCTTAACCAACAAACGGGATTCAAGAGCCCTTAACCAGTAACTTTGCCCCCTTTGATCAGGAGGGGGTTCGGACTAGTATCAACATTGGAATAGAAATGAACATTCTGAGCTAAATTTTCCCAACATCAGGAGGGGGTTCGGACTAGTATCAACAATTGGAAATAGAAATGAACATGCTGAGCTAAATTTTCCCTAGTAGACATTCTTTCCTATTTCAAACAGTATATCCATCAACCATTCTTTCCTACTTAGAATTTAATATACAATTGAATTCAAATGCCGAGGTTTTGTGGATTTCTACAACATGTTAAGGGATATGTTCTTTCCTAACTTATCGTATGCAATGTTAAATTAAACAACTTGAATAGAAATGTGACCTACCTCCCCCATTTCCTCGTCATTGGCCCATGAGTGGCCAGCAATTGGTCGTCCATGGAAGCTTTTCCTTTCCCGTTTAGGTTGCTTGTTCCCGCCTTGCAGTCGTGGGCACCACCGAAGCGAGTTCTCTTTACCACGGCCATTTTATATTCACTACTTAATTGACAAACTCGAAGAAAGAGAACTAGTGTCGCGAGAGTACCATAACAATAAATGATGACAGATTAGAATCACTGAACAATTCATTATATAAGAGAGGGATAATTTCCATCAAGGCATAGTAATTTATGGATAGTACCTTACTTGATCTATGGGAATTGGCTCTAAAGCTAAGCACTTGGCCTAGGTAATTAGAATTTTCAGATTTTACTTGATCAATTTACTATAGGGGTGAATTAGACATGCTCAATCACTTTCCTAGTGTAGTAGATGCAAAATTATTGTATGCATAGGTCAGAGAAAATTCCTTCCTAGTGGATTAATGATGGAATTAATTTTCCTTAATTACTTCTAATCTATAAACGATTGAATATAATTTAGCTAATCACACATTGTGTGGTAATAAGATGAAAATGACCAATTCCACATCATTACCGGCTTGACAATTATTTACTATGAGACTAGCGAGAATTTTCTTCTTACTAATCATGCATTAATCTATGATAAGGAGAGATTAATGCTTGCATGATTAACAATTGGATACTGATTATGTAAATAGAATAATGATATGGAGAATTAGAGAGCAGCTATTGAGTAATTTAGCTATGATTACGCATAATAGTAGAGGAATTAAGAGAATGATGGAGAGTTTGCAGCAAATCATGAAATAAATTGATATTACCGTGATTAGGGCTGAAATCTACTTGAATTTCTGATCCAATGGAGTTCTCAAGACGAGAATCAGGTAGCACTTCCTTCCTTTGCCTTCTTCTCCAAAAACTAATGTGTGCCGGCAGCACCTCCCCAAGGTGTGTGTGTGTAAGTGTGTGTGTGTGTGTGTGTGTGTGTGTACTAAGTGGGTGTGTGAGCATGTGTGTGTGTGTGTGTGGTGTTGTGTTGTGTGTGTGTGTGTGTACTAAGTGGGTGTGTGAGCATGTGTGTGTGTGTGTTGTGTGTGTGTGTGTGTGTGTGTGTTGTGTGTTGTGTGTGTGTGTGAGCACACTCTTAAATAGGCCCCTCCATGCTGAAAATCGACCCATGCTGCTATAAGCATCTGATTGACTTTCTTGTTTGTCTTTTGGCCTCGAGGATAATAACCTGTACTAAATCTTAATTGTGTCCCAACAGCTCGAAACAATGATGCCCAAAACTTAGATGTAAACTTAGCATCCCTATCACTTATTATTCTCTTTGGTAATCCATGAAACCTAAAGTACTTTCTTAATAACAGTCGAGCTATCTTGGGGGCAGTATAATTGACTTGTACTGGGATAATAGCTGCACTTTAGTGGGTATACCAACTACAACCATGATTGAATCATGTCCTCCTTGAGTAGAGATAATCTTGCAACAAAATCTATACTTATATATTCTCACGTCATTTGAGGAATGTCTCATGATTGTATTTTTTATTACGGCATCTTAATCCTCTTGACTTTCGAAATCACCTGCTATGCGTCTAGAGTCCACTCAAGCCTTCATGGGCAAGGTTACTTGCATGGGT
>NW_028221416.1:38119-72871 GCF_014529385.1 Adiantum capillus-veneris | reverse complement strand
AATATGTACAAAGATTACTTGGAAAGAAAACAAACAAAAGAAACAGGTGATGAGTACATGGAGCTTGAGGACGGTGAAGACTCAAGGACTGCAAACGGTGACAATGTGCAACAACGTCAACAAATGAGGAGCCTCAACCTATTCCCCGAAGATCTACAAGAGCAAGTAGACCTCCAGAAAGGTTTGTTCCTTCCTTCAACCATCTCTTGATCTCAGATTCTGGAGAGCCGAATCATATGAAGAAGCTATGCAACATGAATCCAAAGAAGAATGGACGAAGAGCATGCAAGTGGAGATGGACTCACTAAATCGCAACCAAACATGGGAGTTGGTTGAGTTGCCTAAAGGTAAGCGGGCACTTCAAAACAAATGGGTGTACAAGCTAAAGGAAGAAGAAGGTGGGAAGAAAAGGTACAAGTCTAGGCTTGTGGTAAAAGGTTTTTTCTCAAAAGAAAGGTATTGACTTCAATGAAATATTTTCTCCTGTTGTAAAAATGAACTCAATTAAGCTTGTCTTAAGCCTTGTGGCTGCTCATGATCTAAATCTCGAGCAAATGGATGTAAATACGGCATTCCCTCACGGTGACTTAGAGGAGGAAATCTACATGCTTCAACCAAAGGGGTATGAAGTAAAAGGTAAGGAGAAAATGGTTTGCAGATTAAAGAAGAGCTTGTATGGTTTAAAGCAAGCATCAAGACAATGGTACTTGAAGTTTGATCGATGGATGTTGGATCATGGATTCACAAGATGCAACTCGGATCACTGCGTCTACACGAAGAATTTGGGAGATGGGAAATTCATCATCCTAATGTTGTATGTTGATGACATGTTGATTGCAAGTGCTAACATGCAGGACATCAAAGACCTAAAAGAGGAGCTGTCCAAATCTTTTTCAATGAAAGATTTAGGTGCTGCAAAGAGGATACTTGGTATGAAAATATCAAGGGACAGGACGAAGAAGACAATAAAGCTATCTCAAGAAGATTACATCAAGAAGGTACTAGAAAGGTTTGCAATGCAAAATGCAAAACCAGTTTCTACACCTTTGGCTGGTCATTTTAAACTAACGAAGGATATGTGTCCAAAGACACAAGAGGAGATAGCCTATATGTCTAAAGTTCCATATGCTGCAGCGGTAGGTTCTCTAATGTATGCTATGGTCTGGACAAGGCCAGACATTGCACATGCAGTGGGAGTTGTGAGTAGGTTCATGGACAACCCAGGTAAAGAGCATTGGCAAGCTGTGAAGTGGATACTTAGGTATCTAAAAGGGACAACAACAAATGCTTTGTATTTTGGAGGAACTGATATTTTTCTAGAAGGGTATGCTGATGCAGATATGGCAGGTGACAAAGATACTCGAAGGAGCACTACTGGCTATGTGTTCACGGTTGGAGGCACAGCAGTAAGCTGGGCTTCAAAGCTGCAGAAAGTGGTTTCACTTTCTACCACGGAAGCAGAGTATGTAGCAATGACGGAGGCAAGCAAAGAAATTCTGTGGCTTCACAGATTCTTAGAAGAGCTTGGATTCAAACAAGACAATTGTGTCTTGTACAGTGATAGCCAAAGCGCTATCCATCTTGCGAAGAACTCAGCCTTTCATTCAAGGACAAAGCACATTGAGGTGAGATATCACTTCATACGCACTCTTTTGGAAGAGGGACAGCTAAAGCTAGGAAAGGTGCATACAAGTGAAAATCCTGCAGACATGTTTACAAAGGTGGTCAACAAGGAGAAGTTGAGCTTTTGCTCATCTTCAATCGGCATTCAAGGATAAGAAGCCAGAATGGAAAGCAGTCACAGGTTTGGTTTGGAGATCAGTCTCCAAGTGGGAGATTGTTAAGTATGGAGCCTGATTTACCTTGTAATTTTCTGTGGTAAAAGCGCACATTTGTAAGGCCCCATTATGAGGAGAAGCCATCGTGCGTGAAGGAAAATCACTCACGGAAACCAAAATTTTCACGGACAAGAATCAGGGGCAACTTAGAGCCTCGGGGGCGGAGGCCCCGAGACTTTTTTTTTCGCCGGAAATTATGGCCGGTAGTCAATGGCCGATGGCCGGTGGTCGGAAGTCAATGGCGGTGGCCGGTGGCGAATTCAAAAGCGGACTTGTCTTTCAAAGGGCGGCACACATGGACGGATTGGAGGTGTCCGATTTGACTTATTTCGCAAAGGGCGGCTACAAATGGATGTTCTAATAAGAGAGGGCTTGTGTTGCCGCCCCTGTGCGAATAAGTCCAAATCGGACCCTCCAATCCGTCCATGTGTGCCGCCTTGAAAGGGACAGTCCGCTTTTGAATTCGGCCACCGGCCACCGGCCATTGACTTCCGACCACGGCCAACGGCCATTGACTACCGGCCATATATTCGGCGAAAAAAAAATAGTCTCGGGGGCCTCCGCCCCGAGGTTCTAAAGTTGCCCCTGATTCTTGTCCGTGAAAATTTTGGTTTCCGGTGAGTGATTTTCCTTCACTCATGATGGCTTCTCCTCATAATGGGGGCCTTACAAATGTGCGCTTTTACCACAGAAATTACAAGGGTAAATCAAGCTCCATACTTAACAATCTCCCACTTGGAGACTGATCTCCAAACCAAACTGTGACTGCTTTCCATTCTGGCTTCTTATCCTTGAATGCCGATTGAAGATGAGCAAAAGCTCAACTTCTCCTTGTTGACCACCTTTGTAAACATGTCTGCAGGATTTTCACTTGTATGCACCTTTCCTAGCTTTAGCTGTCCCTCTTCAAAAGAGTGCGTATGAAGTGATATCTCACCTCAATGTGCTTTGTCCTTGAATGAAAGGTTGAGTTCTTTGCAAGATGGATAGCGCTTTGGCTATCACTGTACAAGACACAATTGTCTTGTTTGAATCCAAGCTCTTCTAAGAATCTGTGAAGCCACAGAATTTCTTTGCTTGCCTCCGTCATTGCTACATACTCTGCTTCCGTGGTAGAAAGTGAAAACACTTTCTGCAGCTTTGAAGCCCAGCTTACTGCTGTGCCTCCAACCGTGAACACATAGCCAGTAGTGCTCCTTCGAGTATCTTTGTCACCTGCCATATCTGCATCAGCATACCCTTCTAGAAAAATATCAGTTCCTCCAAAATACAAAGCATTTGTTGTTGTCCCTTTTAGATACCTAAGTATCCACTTCACAGCTTGCCAATGCTCTTTACCTGGGTTGTCCATGAACCTACTCACAACTCCCACTGCATGTGCAATGTCTGGCCTTGTCCAGACCATAGCATACATTAGAGAACCTACCGCTGTAGCATATGGAACTTTAGACATATAGGCTATCTCCTCTTGTGTCTTTGGACACATATCCTTCGTTAGTTTAAAATGACCAGCCAAAGGTGTAGAAACTGGTTTTGCATTTTGCATTGCAAACCTTTCTAGTAACTTCTTGATGTAATCTTCTTGAGATAGCTTTATTGTCTTCTTCGTCCTGTCCCTTGATATTTTCATACCAAGTATCCTCTTTGCAGCACCTAAATCTTTCATTGAAAAAGATTTGGACAGCTCCTCTTTTAGGTCTTTGATGTCCTGCATGTTAGCACTTGCAATCAACATGTCATCAACATACAACATTAGGATGATGAATTTCCCATCTCCCAAATTCTTTGTGTAGACGCAGTGATCCGAGTTGCATCTTGTGAATCCATGATCCAACATCCATCGATCAAACTTCAAGTACCATTGTCTTGATGCTTGCTTTAAACCATACAAGCTCTTCTTTAATCTGCAAACCATTTTCTCCTTACCTTTTACTTCATACCCCTTTGGTTGAAGCATTAGATTTCCTCCTCTAAGTCACCGTGAGGGAATGCCGTATTTACATCCATTTGCTCGAGATTTAGATCATGAGCAGCCACAAGGCTTAAGACAAGCCTAATTGAGTTCATTTTTACAACAGGAGAAAATATTTCATTGAAGTCAATACCTTTCTTTTGAGAAAAACCTTTTACCACAAGCCTAGACTTGTACCTTTTCTTCCCACCTTCTTCTTCCTTTAGCTTGTACACCCATTTGTTTTGAAGTGCCCGCTTACCTTTAGGCAACTCAACCAACTCCATGTTTGGTTGCGATTTAGTGAGTCCATCTCCACTTGCATGCTCTTCGTCCATTCTTCTTTGGATTCATGTTGCATATCTTCTTCATATGATTCGGGCTCTCAGAATCTGAGATCAAGAGATGGTTGAAGGAAGGAACAAACCTTTCTGGAGGTCTACTTGCTCTTGTAGATCTTCGGGGAATAGGTTGAGGCTCCTCATTTGTTGACGTTGTTGCACATTGTCACCGTTTGCAGTCCTTGAGTCTTCACCGTCCTCAAGCTCCATGTACTCATCACCTGTTTCTTTTGTTTGTTTTCTTTCCAAGTAATCTTTGTACATATTTTGTTCGTTAAAAATTACATCCCTACTCCTTAAGATTTTACCATCTTCAGGATTCCATAGGCGATACCCAAAGTCTCCTTCTCCATAGCCAATGAAGAAACACTTTTTGGACTTTGCATCTAACTTTGATCTAGGCTTCTATCTATGTGCATGAAAGCCTCACACCCAAACACTTTGAGAAATGCATAATTCACTGGTTTACCTGTCCATGCCTCTTGTGGAACTCCCCCATCCAATGCCGTTGAGGGTGACCGATTGATTAAGTACACAGACGTACTTACAGCTTCGGCCCAAAGCTCAAGCGGTAGGCCTCCATGTAGCCACATGCTTCGTGCTCGTTCAATGATTGTCCTGTTCATCCTTTCAAAAATCCCATTTTGTTGAGGTGTCCTTGGGGTTGTCCTTTGCCTCCGAATGCCATTGCTAGCACAAAAGCTTTCAAAAGCTTGGCTGCAATATTCGCCTCCATTGTCGGATCTGAGGCATTTAACCTTGGTACCTGTTTCATTCTCCACAAAGGCTTTCTACCTTTGAAATATGGAAAATACATCGGATTTATTCTTCATGACATAAACCATGTTTTTCTAGTCGCATCGTCTATGAATGTTACATAGTACAATGAGCCACCAAGTGATGGTGTACTTGTAGGACCCCAAACATCAGAATGAACCAACTCAAGTTTTTTATTTTTTCTTTCATTTCCTGATTTTTGAAATTTTACCCTCTTTTGTTTACCATAAACACAATCTTCACAGAACTCTAAGTCCACTTCTTTCAAACCTGGTAGAAGCTTCTTTTTTTGAAGGATTTGCATTCCTTTGGCACTCATATGCCCAAGTCGGTAGTGCCACACCGCACTGTCACTTCTGTAGTTGCTGCACAAGCTGAAGGTTGCGTGCTAACAGTACACAAGTAAAATGTACGACTTTTTCACCCTTGGCAACCACCAAAGATCCCTTTGAGATCTTCCACCGTTTGTTTCCGAATGCAATGTTGTGACCTTCATCGTCCAATTGTCCTGTAGAGATCAAATTTTTGCGAAGAGAAGGAACATGCCTAACATCTTTAAGCTTCCATTCATTTCCGTTAGCAGTTTTGATAGAAATTGTACCTTTGCCGACAATCTCACAAGCTTCATCATCTCCCAAGTATACATACCCAAAATTACCTTTGGTGTAGTCTTGGAAATGTTGCTTGTGTGGTGTCGCATGGAATGAAGCCCCAGAATCTACTATCCAGGAATTAGACACATTGTCTAATGAGAGAATTAGAGCATCTTGCTCTACTTTACCTGCCACATTGGCCTCCGATGTTGGCTTGTTGTCTTGAGACTCTGTCTCCTTCTTCTTCTTGGACCAGCAATCCTTTTTGACGTGGCCTTTCTTGCCGCAGTTCCAACATTCAAGAACTGACTTTGTGCGTGACTTGCTCCGCCTTGAGCGATCACGACCCTTTTGGTTTTTGAACCTCTCCTTAGGCCTTCCTCTTGTTTCCACTGATAGTGAAGCACTTGATGATTCTCCTGTGCTTCTCCTTCGCATTTCCTCGCTTAGGAGAACACCCCAACATCATCAAACTTAAGAGTATTTGTGCCAGAGATAGAATTACTTACAGCCATCACAAGGCTGTCCCAACTATCCGGTAGAGATGATAATATAAGGAGAGCTCGCACTTCTTCATCAAAATTGATTTTCACTGATCGAAGTTGACTTATGTTTGTGTTAAAGTCATTTAGGTGTTCTGCAACTGAACCATTCTCTGCCATCTTTAGATTGAACAAACGCTTCATAAGAAATGCCTTATTGGATGCCGATGGTTTCTCGTAGAAGTCGTCAAGTGACTTCATCAAGTCCTCCGTGGTCTTAATCTCCGAAACATTGAAGGCCACCGTTGACGCCAAGCTTAACCGGATTGTTCCCAGTGTCTTTCGATCAAGGACAATCCATGCTTCATCTGCCATTGTTGCGGGCTTCTTCGCAAGACCGCCTAGTGGCAAATAGAGGTCCTTTTGGTAGAGATAGTCTTCAATCTGCATCTTCCAATGTTGGTAGTTTTTGCCGTTGAACTTCTCAATCTTGAGCTTCCCTTCCTCCGCCATAACTCCCACTCAATTCAAGGAATTCTTTCTTGAGATAATTTAGCTACGAGCAAACCTTGCTCTGATACCAGTTGTTAGGAAATAAGACGTAGCTAAATAGATAATTGAGTAGATTACTTAATGGAGAGAGACAGATTTACATACACGAGATTATAGAGTAGAGAGAGAGAGAGAGAGTACACACGATATACGTGGTTCACCCAATGTGGGCTACGTCCACGGGAAAGCAGCCACTCAATGGCTTTAGTACTTCAAAACAAGAAGTAATTTACAAAGGGATTATACCCTTAATAGAGCTCCCGCCTTGCTTCACTCTCACCACCTCACACTCACCTTGTTGCATCAACTTCACACTATGAAATGTGTGTAGAAATGGCCTCCTTTTATAGGCCAAAAGGGCTGCCCTCTCTTATGCGAGACAGCCATGTGTAGCCGCCCTTGTGCAAATAAGTCCAAATCGGACCCTCCAATCCCCCATGTGTGGCCGCCCTTGAGAAGACAAGTCCGCTTTTGAATTCGACCACACCATTGAATTCGGCCACCGGCGACCGGCCATTGACTTCCTACCACCGGCCATCGGCCATTGACTACCGGCCATAATATTCCGGCGAAAAAAAATGTCTCGGGGGCCTCCGCCCCCGAGGTCTCTAAAGTTGCCCTTGATTCTTGTCCGTGAAAATTTTGGTTTCCGGTGAGTGATTTTCCTTCACTCATGATGGCTTCTCCTCATAATGGGGGCCTTACAAATGTGCACTTTTACCACAGAAAATTACAAGGGTAAATCAGGCTCCATACTTAACATTTGTTACATATGAAGATTGGAGTCTGTGTTGATTTATCTAGACCACATATAAAATATGTTTTTGGATAAATTATATTTTATTTGTTATGTCTTTCTCCGTGAACTAGGGTTTTTGATTTGTCTATAGCTTGTGAAAGTGTCATGAAAAGTTTTTTCAATCCTTTTCTCAATTATGTGTATGTGAAAGGGTGTACATTCTATGTTGAGCATGCGGTAGAGCTTTTCCCATGCAAGTTTGAATTCTGTCTTGACTGACTGTAAATGTATGGGGACAAGGGGAATATGATTGAGACCTTGGTTATAATCTCTCTAAGTAGGTAATGGTGTATAAATGTAGGCTGAGTAGTTAAAACATGTTTACCATATTTATCAAAATCTTCAAAAAAACCACTAAACCTTTTTTGGGTTGTGCAAACACAAGGTTCCGTGACATCAAACGCTTCTGCAAAGGTGCTAAAATGTTTACATAGATGTTGTCCAATACTATTCGTATACTTCTGGCCGAAACTGATACAAAAATCATCTAAATTTTTAAAGAATCCAAGATCTTCTAATAGTTTATCAAAGAAAAAATGTGGTGTATGAAATCCATAAATTTATTGCAAAAAGTTAAATGAATGAATCTGTTATTTGTTTATTAGCTTTTTTTAAACAATGTAAACCCATTTGTTCATGTGGATAAGTGTTGTACCTGGTTTTCTATGCTATATTCCAACATCCTGGGAGTATCTCCAAGATCTTCCGAACCACAGAACTTCCTTGGTTGTTTCGATGATGAGGTTGTATTCCTAGAGTACTTGCAATCCTTTTTAATTGCTGTTTACTCTTTGAAGGTTTAAAATTAGTGTCGATGGTCTGTCTGAGTGGGTAATGTTGTACTCTAGGAAGAAATGGTTGTCCCTGGTGTATATAACACCAAGACTCTGGATGCATCTAATAAATGCTAATGAATAACATAAAAAACCATCATTGCATGCCGAACCTCAGTTGGAAATGAAGTTACCCAGCTAATAAAAGAATACACTTGTGCACATCCATAAGGGTAAGGAAATTTTTTTGGGAGATTTTGAAATACAAACGAAAGCAGGTGGTCAAACCATATGATCGTTGAGGGGCAATTTGGCCGTAGATTCCATCTACAATTGCACTTTATGAAGGGCCTGTATGTATTCCAACAATTTTTTAGGAACTTTTTGATGTCGTTTTCCTTGTCGTTGAGTGATATAACCCTTTGTACGGGCAACTACCAAAAAATTTGCACACTTCTTATTGTCAATGTCTGACATCTTGATCTGTTTCAAAGTAAAAGCCTTATCTTGTGATAGTAGGTGCTTAGCTTGTAAGGCTGAACTTTTGCATTGTTCCACAACTTTAGGTGGAAGACTGCAGAGTAGAGCTAAAGATTCAAGGGTTAAGGGTGCACACTGATTCAAGATCTCAAAGTCCCAAAGTTTATTTTCAAGGTGGATGGCATCCAGCTCAATTCGCCTGTAAGGAATAAGTGGAATATTAGAAAAATATATGGGCATAGATCTCTCTATTTTTTGAAAGGAAGAGTCATTTGTGAAGCCTAGGGCATCCTTTTCATCTTGCTCTAATAGATCAATGTCTAGAAGAGGGTTTATAACTTCATGAGACTGTTTGATTTCAAGAGGAAGAATAGGGAGGTTGTTTATAAAATAGTATTTGTTCACAATAGTGGGTAAGGAAGAAAAGTAGAAGACCAAATCAACAGAGTCTTGGGCATCAATAAAGCATAAGGAGACAAGAAATATCCTAAGGCAACATCTAATTGAGAAGGGTCTTTTCTTGCTAATGCTAGGAATTTTAACCAATCATTTATTGAGGCAGTTTTCAAAGCCAAAAGTAGTTGTTCTTGCAATGCTTTTTTTGGGCCATAATCTAGAAGATGTTTGTGAAATTCTGTTCCTTTAAAGCAAGAAAGTAAGCATTGGGTACCAATGGGGGATAGGGATGTCTTTTTCTTTAGAATATCCAAGGCATGCTAGAGATGTTATCTAGCCACCCTGAAAGACATTTATATATCAAACTAAGCAATAAAAATAAATGGAGTCAAGTTTAGTATATGGTGGTTGTCCGACCAAGGAAAAACCGGGAAACAATGAGGGAGAGTTTATATTTGAAATCCCTTCATTTAAGAACAATATGCTGACCCATGACAAACTATAATCAAATGACAGGAGACAAAAGACAATATTTATAAAATGAAATTATTTTGGTACATCCGATTCTGGTAGGAGACTGAACGAGCTCAAGAACCTATGAAAGAACAGGTTTATACCTACCACCATCCAACAAAAAAGCATCCAGTTAGAACTTGGACAACCTTTGATGGAAAGAGGCATGTATCCAAACAACCCATTCTGCTTGTTATTGCTGTCACACAGCCCTTGACCCCCTCACTCTCCTTGTATATGTTAGGAGGTAGGTTTTTGCTTTCCATTTCGGCATAATCCTTTTCATAATGATTCTCTTTCCTGAAATGGTTGGTTTGGTTTTTTGGAATCCTCGGGTTTGTTGAGAAACCCTGGTCTACATCCTTCTGGGAAATCCCTTATGGTGGATGGTTGAAGTTTTCCACAAGGTAAGTACTTAAACTTATGCATGTTCGGATTAGCATCCTCCAAGGAAATCCTATGTGCTGGGATCGGAATATATGTATCGTCCTTCACATAATAAGTATCATCAGTTTTGTAACAAAGAGATTTTATTTGTAAACCCATTACTAAGAAATAAGGTGAGGTCACTCTTATGATAATGTTATAGTGTGTCAACATTTTGATAGTTTTAAACCTTATTGAGATTGTCGACTACTTTGACCAATCCTTTATCTTTTAATATATGGTCCTATGATTATTTTCCACCTCTGTGACTTGATTGTTTTCCAACTGCGTATATTTGTCATGTTTTTTTTCAAAATTTTGAAAGAGCATTGTGGATGTGGATACAGGGTAACTCATAGAAAAAACCTGTTTAAATATGGACATACTAAAAGGTGATGAAGCATCCTCATATAAAAGTATGCTAAAAACTAGTTCCAAATTTGCTTGTATGCTATCCGTATTTAAAAAAGAAAAAACCATCTAGTATTTACTTTGTATAAACGAATATCTTCGTCCAACTATTACTTACCAACTCCCTTTTAAAAAAACTTTTAAAATATATATAAAACACACATTTGTCGACATATCTGTTTCGAAAGATCTAAGTAAGTATTATTTTGTACTTGATCTTATTTTATGTCAGCTTTAGCTGAAAAATCTTTCTCAAGTCAAAAAATCAAATCTCTATAGACTAATTAAAAGGACTACCTGGTTTGAAGTTCCTGCCATCATAAATATGTCGTATAGATTGCTTCTAGTAGAGAAGATTGATGCATCAAATGTCACTGAATTGATGACGTAGTAATGCTTGACTGCCGGTGTATTGTAGTCCGCTTGAGTATGTATGTGTGTGTCTACAAGTGTGTCACCTCCTAGTATGCAACCATGGGGTACTAATTTCAATGTGTTTGAATCATTAGTAGATTTAGCATGTGTGTGTGTGTATGAGGGCTTGTACTTACCAAGGTATTGCGTTCCCTGCGCGTGTTTGAATGGTGTGGTACTCCTTCTAGTAGTGAGGATTGAGAGGATGTCATCACCTTAGTGTAGGTTGGTTGAGAGGGAGCTTTGACGGGATAGATATAGTAGCCTGCTGTTGGGAGACTATGGTGGGTTCCACCGAATGCATTCCATAGCTAGGAGAAGGTGCAGTAGAGAAACAATAGAGAGAGAGAGAGAGAGACTTGAAAAAGAAGGAAGAACAAAAATAACACGTTCTTCTAATTGAGTACAATCTTTTACATAAAGGCATACTTGCCATGCAACAAAAAAACTATGCAAACTGGGACTGCCTGCTATAGGCTGTGCCCATGAGCTTGACATACCTAACAATCCCCCCCTCAAGCCCGAACTAGACAGACCCTCTCATGATACCTCGAGTTTTTGGTGTACTCGCCAATTGTGAGTTTTAGGTTCTCTCACAACCAAGGATTTTTGGTGTATCCATAACCTGGTGCTAGGTCAATGACCCCCCTTGAATAGATAGGGTATAGGTCAAAACAAATCAGCTACCAATGATTGGAGTTTTGGTTCACTTCCAAACCTTGGGTTTAAGGTGTACCCAGTAACCTCATGAGAAGCGATAATAAAAATGGGCTGAGAGCAAATGTGTTTGGGAGGTCTTACCACTTATGTGTGGTAGTGTCTATAACCCGTATAAATTTTTACGTGATGACAACTGACAAGCATGACAACAACTAACAAATTAAAGGCTAACACAAAGCTTTGTATGATTGTTTTCACAATAGACATAACCATAATGAATCTATGACACTGAGCAAATAAAAACAGGGTTTGAAAAATTTGTGTTGAGGTACCGAGTGTTTGGGGTAGATCTTAATGTTCAGCATCACTTTGACTCGTTGCTAGCTATATTTGATTGACAAGAAAAGCCACTAAGTTGGTCCATATATGGCATACTTATCGATGTGAAGCTTTGGGTAGTTGTGTATGCTCAATCCTTGTTGTCATTGATGAATAGAGGTTGCATGGCTTTAGTGGTCTTTGAATCAACTTTTGAAGATGCTGAAATTTTGCTTATCAACTACGAGCATTCTTGTCATTAAGCCTTGACATGCTTTTAGTACAATTACTGTCAGATGCTAAAATCTGCCGGTTTCACAAGCTTGACCGATTGTAAGAGGTATGAAGACCCTCTTGATTGAACGAAAAAGACCAAATCTTAAAGGTTTATTCGAGTGTGAAACGGATGAAAGAAAGGAAACGATGGCGAGCTTGTTGCATATGAAACAACACCTGAGATGGTTTTGCTAGCAGCGAGCTAGGAAGGCCAAACCAAGAGATGTTGCGGTATCGAGAAATGTTCCTCAGGCCAAGGCGATTTTGTTGTTGCCGATTACAGGCAAAGACTTGCATGTCGATCTGCTCCCATCTCTTTCCATAAGCGGTCGCTCTCGCGCGCTAAGTCAAGCCGAGGCTGATCTTGCTCTGATACCAGTTGTTGGGAGACTATGGTGGGTGCCACGAATGCATTCATAGCTAGAAGTAGGTGCAACAGAGAAACGAAGAGAGAGAGAGAGAGAGAGAGAGAGAGAGAGAGAGAGAGAGAGAGAGAAGAGAGAGAGAGAGAGAGAGAGAGAGAAGAGAGAGAGAGAGGAGAGAGAGAGGAGAGAGAGAGAGAGAGAGAGAGAGAGAGAGAGAGAGAGAGAGAGAGAGAGAGAGACTCGACACAGAAGGAAGAACAAAAATCACACGCTCTTCTAGTTGCGTAAAATCTTTTGCATATAAGGCATACTTGCCATGCAACAAAAACCATGCAAACTGGGACTGCCTCCTCTAGGGTGTGCCCATGGGCTTGACATACCTAACACCTGCGTAGCATTTTTTTTTGAGAGAAAGCTTTTGCCTGGATAGTAGCTGATATGTGTAGCTCTTTTTTTTGAGAAAAACTTTCACCTCCTGGAAGGTGTGTATGTGTGAGTGAGTGTGATGGTGTGTATGCTCCCAAGGGGTTGGAGTGAGCTATGCTTGATGTTGTGAAACGATTTATAGCTAGAGAAGCACCGTAGGAGTTGTTCTCTCTATGTAGTGCTGTTTTGAAGACAGACTATTGCCTCCTTGAAGGTGTGTATGTGTGTGTGCTCCCAAGGGGGAAGAGTGAACAGGGATTGAAGCTGTGAAACACCTTGCAGCTAGAGAAGCATCACAAAGGTCATTAGCTGTGTGTGTTTCTGTGAGTGCAGAGGACGGGTTTGTTTTTATAAGTCATGCTTAATGTAGTTTTAGATTTCAGCTCTTGATTGTGTTCATGTGCTTGTTTAGCTGGCAAACGTACTTGCGTTTTAGTTTGGGGAGAGAGAGAGAGAGAGAGAGAGAGAGAGAGAGAGAGAGAGAGAAGAGAGAGAAAGAGGTCAATCCAAGTGCGATAGTCCGATAGTTCGATTTAAATGGTGCGATCGTCCGATAGGTCATGAGAGAGAGAGAGAGAGAGAGAGAGAGAGAGAGAGAGAGAGAGAGAGAGAGAGAGAGAGAGAGAGAGAGAGAGAGAGAGAGAGAGAGAGAGAGAGAGAGAGAGAGAGAGAGAGAGAGAGAGAGAGAGAGAGAGAGAGAGAGAGAGAGAGAGAGAGAGAGAGAGAGAGAGAGAGAGAGAGAGGAGGGGGGGGGGAAGAAAGAGAGGTGCTTTGAAAGTACAATGTAATGGGGGAGGAGGGCTAGATCTCTTGGATGAGAGAGAGAGAGAGAGAGAGAGAGAGAGAGAGAGAGAGAGAGAGAGAGGCTCCCCACGTGGTCTTCAATAACTAAAAATAGAAGCACATGAGGAGGGAAAAAAAATTTTAATGGAACATTTGAAATCCAAAGGACTTACCCATCCATTTTCAGTATATGCTAACAAGCACAAGTAACTAGCACTGTCTGGGACAACATATTCAGTGACACGTTAACATGCTTCTACCCACCAAGAGCTTGAAACACAATTAATTGCCAGTCATCAAAAGGAAAATTCCATTGCCGATTGGCATCTACAGGGGAAGGGAGCTCGGAAGTGACAATTTTCAATTCTCGCACACAGCCTATTCAACTAGAGGCCATTACCATTTCAGGTTCATAAAAGTTCTCATCATCAAAGATGCTAATCCCAACGACAATGAAGTGGAAGCCAATTACGGTGAGGGATATGATCCTAAGTATGATCACACAGAGAACCCACCTTTAGGTACTCCTATATCTCCTCATACCTTGTTTAAAGTGCAAGGTATAGTCAAGGATGAAAGTGTCACCATTATTCTAGATGATGGCAGTAGCCATGATTTTATTTTTCACGATTGACACAACAACTCTCTCTCTCTCTCTGAAATTTCTTCACCTCACAAAGTCAAAACTGTTGTTAATAATCATTGTTTTAATTTCAAGTCCCAAGTCACTGTTGAAGTTTGCATTGGTGAATCTACACAAGCATGTACATTTCTCGTAGCACCATTGCATGGTCTTGACATGATTTTGGGAATTCCATTCCGTCATGAATTCAATCCATTGATTAATTATAAAACACATACCATCTCTCACTCGGATTAATCAAAATTTCTCCATCCAAGCAAGAATAACAATCCAAAATTTCCACTTCTCTCTCACACTCAAGCCAAAAGAGCAATTAGAAAACAAGGAAAAATATATCTGGTGCTGGTAAATCAAATCTTTGGTGAAATTGAAACTTCACATGACTCCTCACATGATGACTTCCTCTCACAATTTAAGAATGTTTCATGCATGAACTGCCACCTAGAAATCCACATTCATGCCCAAAAGACCACAAAATAGATATTATATTGGGTAGTGAACCTCCTTGTAGAGCTCCTTACCGTGACAATCTGACTACAAATAGGGAGATACAAACTCAAATCACTAACTTTCTTGATCAAGGACTTATAAGACCTGGTAGTTCACCATATGAAGCTCCAGTACTTCTTGTTAAGAAGAAAAATGGATCCTTTTGTATGTGTATCAACTATAGGGCTTTAAACAAGATCATCGTCCAGAATAGGTTTCCTATTCCTAGAGTGGATGATCTGTTAGGCAAACTGAAAGTGTTGGAGATCAAGCCTAATGACCTAGCCTAGGAGTACCTTAGTCCTTGTTTAATCTTCATTATAAGCTTTCAATAAGGTTAAAGTGTTTTTTACTCTTTGCACCCTCAATTCTCTCCCTAAATCACTCTAAGATTAGTCATAGTCTTCCAGCCTCTCTCTTTCTTATTGGACCCTTTTTTATCTCACTACAATCACTACCTAGATATAGGATTTAATCCTCCTTTTGAGCTCCCTATATATAGGAGCATCCCGTTTGTATCTGTAAGCATTCTTTTATCAATTTTAATATATTTCAAAGTAGTTCTCTTGTTCAGTCTCTATCAATGCTATTAATCTAATATGGTATCAGAGCTTGGTTAATCAATTGATAGAGTGTTTTTGAGCTTTCATCAATGATAACCTTTCAAGCCTCAAAGAGAAGAAATGAAAGACTGTTTTGCAAATTCTTCAAATCAGAGAACCACAAGGCGTTATAATGTGGTGACCACTCATACCTTAAGCGAGTTCAACTTCAAGCCTCAAGTGAAGGCGGTAAGCTTTCAAGTCTTCAATTGCTTGAAACAACTATGTACTGTCGTCAATGGCAAATTTCTATACCATCACAATTAGCGAAGGAAATTGCTTGTGATTGACAATCGGCATCCTCGCGAGCAACAAACGACCTTCCTTTTTTCAAGTGATGCTTCAAAACACTCAGAAGGATTGAACGGCAGTGATGGCTCTCGTTGGCATCTCTGTGCATAAGAGCCTTCCTCGCCATAACTCACCGTAGCGATGCTCAATCGAGCTCGTGGTGGTCTCCCACACACATGTTGCATGAAAAATGCTTCAACAGAGTTGCCTAAGCCCGCCAATGGTAGCACAATGCTCTCATGGTAACTCATGTTGCGCAGTAAACGGGAAGAGCCTAACTGTACGGATCAACAATCTGTGGCATGGAGTTCCACATCACACCTTCCACTCGGCAATCACCTACTCGTAGCTCTCGCTTGCAAGGAGTGGCTCTCGTCAATCCTTGCAATCACGCCTTGCAGTCGTTTTCGTAGTTTCATTTAAAAAGCTTGTAAAAATTCTAAAAGGCCAGTCCCATAGTGACATTGCATTGCTTCAAAGGGTATGGTCCCATAGCCAATCAACTTAAGGATTGCATTAATTCCTACTACCTTGCTTCAAAAAGATTTGTCTCATATCAATTCAAAGCCTCATATTATTCATTACAAAACACTTTTTTTTTGGAAGAGTCACTCAACTCCACAAAAAAAGGGGGCTGTATCTACCCTTGTAAAAGAGAATAGACACTACCCTTGAATAAATTCAAGAGGTAAGACCTTCTATGGCAATGAGTAAAAGCTCGATTAAAACTAAAACACCACTAAACCGTGACAAAGAAGAAGTAACTTTCAAAGCTACACACATACGTGATCCTAGAATTTACAGGACGGCTAGAAAGAAAATCTGCCCATACTGCAAAACTTGGTATGTTGAACCACAACAACCCAAACAAATTTATGTTCAAGAAGCATTTTCCAATTAGATAAATCATTCTCTTTGTACGGAGTTTTAGACACTGGTAGAGTAGTACTCTACCAAGACCACTCCTAAATATGGAAGCCAGTGACAAATTCAACGGCACAAACTTCTTTACATGGAAGACACGAATAAAATTCAGACTTATGAAAAAGCGATTATGGGATATTGTAGGAAGAGAATCTTCAGGGACTTCTCCTAGAGAAACTTCCCCAACATTTGAGCAAAGAAAACTAAAAGCTCTAGGTATTATAAGGGAAGGGTTACAAGATGTTTTTACACATCAGATTGGTTCTTGCACTGCTGCACGAGAAGCTTGGGGTTTACTTGAGAAAGTATTTGGTACTACTTGCAAGACATCTAAAATCATGCTCTTCATAGAATTTTTCTCACTTATGAAATCTTCTGACGCTACTATGTTAGCACACTTAAGAAAATTCAAGAGTTTACAGTCACAATTAACAAGAATCAACCAAGATGTGGAATAAGATATCAAAATAGATGTTCTCATCAAAAGTATTTCAACTCTTCTTGAGTATTCTAGCCTTGTTACCACCCTAACAAGTCTCCCTACACCCATCTTAGCTGAGGTGGAGGCATCTCTCTTAGAAGAAGAAAGAAGAATCAATAAGAAACATGAACATTTTGAAATACAAGGAGCATACCTTACTCAAAGTAAGGAGGGAAAAAATTTCAACAACCATTCTATAAAGGAAGCATCTCAAGGGAACCTCAAGGGAACCTCAAAGGAAACATCATTCAAAGACTCCAAGAAAGGCAATGTATGCACATTTTGTGGCAAAGACAATCACACAGAGGAATCACGTTTCCTTAAACAACGGATAAAAGCATTGTACATCGAAGAGTCAGATTCAAAAAATGTAGATGAAGAAAAGACTGCCTCGGATGAGGCAAATCTTGTGCATGGAGAATAATAATGGGCCTTCTAAAGGTCTATACAAGCTAGGAAAAAGTCTTTTTATATCTCAAAACACCTTCTTTTAGTCTACCTAGTATCTCCCTAAGATGGACAAACTCTCTTGTTGTATCCACCTAAGAGAACCACACAATTCTAAGTGTGTTGTATCCTTAGAGTGAACCTTGAGTAGGTGTATCACAAGGCTTTTTTTGTTGTGCTAGGTCATCAACTTGAAGGAGGGTTTGTTGGAGATCAAGCCTAATGAACTAGCCTAGGAGTACCTTAGTCCTTGTTTAATCTTCATTATAAGCTTTCAATAAGGCTAAAGGGTTTTTAACTCTTTGGAGTCTTTTTACCTTTAGCACCCTCAATTCTCTCCCTAAATCACTCTAAGATTAGCCATAGTCTTCTAGCCTCTCTCTTTCTTATTGGACCTTTTTTTATATCACTACAATCACTCCCTAGATATAGGATTTAATCCTCATTTTGAGATCTCTATATATAGGAACATCCCGTTTGTATCTGTAATCTTTATTTTATCAGTTTTAATATATTTCAAAGTAGTTCTAATGTTCAGTCTCTATCAATGCGTTTAATCTAATAGAAAGGGGCAAACATATTCAACAAAATTGACCTCAGATTGAGATATCATCAAGTCAAGATGTTTGACCAAGATGTCTACAAAACTGCTTTCATAATACATATGGGACATTATGAATTTCTTGTCATACCATTTGGTCTAAACGATATGTTATGAGTTTGCAAAAATTAGTATTATTAACTAGAAGCAATAGTAGTAGCTACCAATGTCTGATAGTGGTAGCCACTAGTATTTATTGGTAGCTACCAATCCACATAGTAGCTACCCTTGTCCTACTTGCAACTACTTATCTCCAAACTTTTCAAAAACATCTTACGTTTTGTATACAAGCAACATAGACAAAACCTTTGACCAAATATGTTTTAAAAAGGTTTACATTCAAGGACAAGAAAGATGCTGAAGGGAAATCAAACCCAACTTAGATCAAAACTAGGAATGCTATACATCAAAAGGAGTGATATTGTAAATATCCTCATACACTCATGAGGAAAGTAAGAATGTGTGTTGACATCCCCCTTTCCGCATTGGGAACTTAATAGCTTGTACAAGGTGGGATTGCAAGGTAGCTTCAGTCTTAGAATTCAATAGCTTGAACTCGTAGGGATGCTTGTTCATACCAAACTCCTTGACAACAAATGAGCCAGTATTGAAAACATTCCCCGATGCATCTTTCAACAAGTTTTAGCTTGAATCTTTTTCGTTCTGCATTTCAAGACATAGAATCAACAAGCTCCATATTTTCACGAGGAAAAACAAAAAAACTATCATCAACACAAAGTGCATCACACAATGCATCATGGTGTCCTTCATATGCAAACTCTTCAATCTCATTATCATCTTTGAAATCATTTGTAGGTTCGAGGGTAACATAATCCCATGTAGAAGCATGTGCTTTTAGAACGCCCCCTCTACTTGCCTTGCATGCAAGCACTATAGAAGCATGAGAATTGTCTACACATGAGAGATGTTCTATTTGTTAAGGAGTAGCCACTAACACAATGTAACCTGCATCCATTCGGCATAGGTTTACAATGTAACCCACATCCATTAGGCATAGATTTACAATCACCACATGAGGAGCCATCAAAAAATTTAGTGGTGCAAAGAAACCTAAAATGGTAGCCTTTCAGCATAGAAATGATTCCTAAAGCCTAGTAAGGCTAGAGAACTTTTTTGTATGAGCATTGCATTTCACATATGCACCAAAAATGTCACATAGACAACTGCACTCTTTTCCATGCACACCATAAGAAACTCGCCTTATATGGTTTAAGGCATCCCTCAAGAATAAGAATTGAACATGCCTAATGTAATAGTGACTATACCTAATCTCAAAGCTTGGGTACAAAATAAGGCTTCAATTTTTAATGTCCTTTGGTGAATTTGTTCCTCTAGGGGACTCTATTTGAAGGCAATAAATAGTTCTACTTGCATTAAATAATGATGATTTATACACTTATTTGCAAAATCTAAACTTATTGTGAACATGTAAAGCTGAGATCAGTTTTGTGGGACTTAGTATCAAGATGGTAACTAACACTTTTGTGGCCGGCGAAAAGAGAAAAATACCAAGAACTTAATTCTAATAGAGGCAAGCACTATAGGACTAGTTGTTACCTTTATTAGGACTAGTACTATAAGGCTAGTGGCTACCAAAATACCTAGTAGTAGCTACCGGGTTGACAATGGTAGCTACCAATCCACCAGGACTGCCATGGCAGAATAGTGGCTACCTGTATCAGATTGACAACTCTATCAAGACTAGTATTATAAGATTGATAACTTCCAGAGTACTAGTGGTAGCTATCGATACTACCATGGTAGACTGATAGCTACCCTTATACAAGTATTCTACTAGTAGCTACCACTCTTAGAGTGGTGGCTACCTTTCCTAGGACTAGCTTGGCAGCTAGCACTGAGTAGTGACTACCTTTATCAAGAGCATC
Source organism: Adiantum capillus-veneris (assembly GCF_014529385.1). Taxonomy (NCBI): domain Eukaryota; kingdom Viridiplantae; phylum Streptophyta; class Polypodiopsida; order Polypodiales; family Pteridaceae; genus Adiantum; species Adiantum capillus-veneris. The sequence continues at coordinate 52,912 of NW_028221416.1, read as the reverse complement.
ATAATAGCTACGAGGCTGACATTGGTAGCTACCAATCCACTAGGGTTTGGGTCCTTGCTCAAGTAGAGGTCCTTCTCCAAGTGCCGTGGGGTGTCTCCCATGTCAATCGATGTATCTATGGGTCTTGGTAGAGGTCATGGCTCAGCTTGAACATGACTAGAATTTATAATTCTTGGGTAAGCTAATATACTCCCTCACCATTGTCAGTTTTGTTTAAAAAAAGGCTTTTGATTTTTTATAGAATGGAAGATGCACATAATTTTTGCAAGGGTATCATACCATGTTCATTGAGCCCTAACTTTTTTTGTACTTTCAAGACAATGGATTATTCTTAGGTTTATCACAAATTTATGAGAATAGATGTCTACAATCTCGAATATGAATTCAATTTAACGTTTTGTTCGTGACCTTTTTATACCATTTTTTCTAGGAAGATATCCATGTGTATGACAACTATGGGGATTGATTACATTTTTAGGTGCAACCTAGTTGCTATTTTTCCTTGCTTCATGCAGTTATTTTGGATCTTTTGCATAACGTGATATGCATTTTCTTTACATGGAGTAATGATTCTCCATCAAATTGGAGGTTTATAGCTATGTAGCCTTTTTGCACTACCTACCATGATATTTCTTAAAACATATGGTTAATTGACTTTAAAAGGTTTGAAGTCTTGTGGTAATAACATGCTAGTTCAAAAAGTGAATGGTTTATGGTCAAAGGGACCTTATCTAAAAGACTTTTGTAAAAATCTAAATGACTGTGTGGCATGAACTTGTTGTGTGGCATGAACTTTTGATCTTGCACATCAGTTGGCTATTTGACTTGCTAAGAGTGTAAACTATTTTTAGTCTCTGAGCTTTGATATCATAATCAATGAGTATGGTTTTTATCTATGCATCTGATTGCTTTGGAATGGTACCCTCTCCTGAATTAAATTTAAACAAATTTTGAAATCATTGAAAGTCATTGAACCATTGATATTTTGGTCTATCCTAAGGCTTTCACTCTAAAAAGTTTCCATATATTTTGTTTGATAGGTTTACTTAGCATAGGATTGGTCTTCTTTGACTACCTAGTGATTGAAAAGCGGTTGCATATAACACTTTACATAAAGTAGGGCCCTTGGGGGGATTAGCATTAGCAAATTCCTATTTCAAAACGGTTTATAGAGAAACTCTACAATTGATGTTTGACACATCTTGGATGGATGAAAACATCTGGGCTCTATGATGTTTTAATATTCTAGAGGAATGCTTTTATTATTATCTGGATACTACTTTGAGAGTGATTTAAAATGTTAAGTCTTCTTTTGACTCAAAAAGTACAACTTTGATGTCTAATGATGGTTGAGTCACGTAACAAATGACACCATATTATTAAAAATTTGTATCTTATTCTTCAATACGACACAAAAAAAATACATCTTGTACAAAAATATTAAAAAATTTAAAAAATATGTTTAAAACAATGAGACTTGAAAGAAGCTTTCTACAAGAATAATTCCCGGTGGGTCCACCTTTTAAAATACTTATAGCACGTGCACTCAAGAGGTCTTTTTAAAACCCTCCACACACACACACACACTTTCTCATGAATTACAAGACCCCTCTTCCTTCATAAGCCTATAACTTGTTTTTAGTTTTTCAATTTTAAACCCTCTTGTCCATGTAATTTTGTAACTATTTGGTATATTAAAAACCCCTCCGGGTGAACTCACGTGCTACACTTTCATCTTTTAAGGTCGACCCCCGGGAATAATTCTCGTTGAAAAAGAATTCTGTTAGCAGCAAGCTAACATGGATACCATTTTTTGGAGTTCTCTTTGTAAAACAATTATTATTTTGATAAATCGAAAATATTGTAACTCCTCTTTTCTCGGCTAACTCTGTAATTAATGAGCCGGGGCTACAAGGTTTCACATTGTATCAGCCTGTCATTACCTATCTTTGGTAGAACTCCCAGATTATTAGTTTTGACCACCAAATACCTTGGCTAAGGTATAAAAGTCAATTTTTGTAAGTTATTTTTAAAGTTTTGGATAATGAAATACACAGCGTGAGCTAATGGTGCTCATTCCTCTTCTTCTCACGCTTCCTACTCCCTCCCGGTTGTCACAATGCAGTCGCGTTTGTTGCATTGCAATCGCAGGTAAGAGCTCTACACATTGACGTAAGCAATTCACAATAATTCGTAGCTTTTGGCATCGCCGACCCGCGGCTTAAATTCATCATAACTAGGAATTTATACTTTCAAATAAAAAACTAAGCATACGCGGGGTATTGGAGCATCATTGCTAAGCATTTAGATGCATTCTGGGTCGAAAACAACTAGGTCAAAAATCCACTGCTGTTAATAATTGCGATTTTGAAACTTGACCTAAAGTGGGGTTTGAGTCCATAATCATGTGTGCTTAGGTCTAATAAACTAGAAGTTTCATTACGTTTGGATGTCATTCTATGCTGAAACGGATGTGATTTGTTTGACGATGAGTGATTGGCTTTTGGTGATTTCAGTCACTTTAGTGTACCTTGAGTTAGATGCGAGTTGTTATTTGTTTTCTGAGAGATTTACAACTTCTTGTAGCCTCTATACACTAGTCGAGTCAGATTTGTCCCATGGATTGACAATTTGATCATGGTTCTCGCTAATACTGCAATAAGATAGGATGGTGAGGTTAGACATGCGTCCCACATTTGGCGCCACTGCAAGGGATCAAAGAAACCTAAACTAGGAAAAACACGAGCGTCTTGTGAAGTTATCCATTAACTTCCTCTAGGATCGCCTAGAGTTCAAAACTTTCTTTTAGAAACCGCATAGCTTAAGATTGTCATCTTTTGCTGTGTAGAGGTATCTTGGAAGTAATCGTACTTGATGAGTGCCTTTAGGATTGTAGGATTAGATTAAGATTTTGAGAATGATTAACAGACAAGACAAGTCTTAAGATCAAGGCTCATAAAACCATAAAAGACAAGAAAATGAGTGTTTGTGGACACTTTCCACAACCCCATTGCATGAGAATCTAGAAGTAGGGCAAGTAGGATCCGAGGTGGAATTTAGAACATTACTATCTCTCAAAGAATCAAGTGTGAGTTGTTATTGGAAGTTGCAAAATTTCAGGTTTACGGCTAGAAATAGCCCAAAAAGACTCAAAACCATTCAATCTGACTAGAGAGTAAGCTTAGAAGTTGTCTAAACCAGTTGGTGTAAGCTCAAGGACATTTCGAGATAAAATTTCGAGAGTTGGCCAAACTCAAATTATTTACTTTTTCGTGACATTTTACGCCAAATTAAGTTTTGACTTGATTCATAGGCCTAAAATAGCTCATGTAAAGACTGTCTTTGAAAAAATTGTAAAAAAGTGTTCATTTCAAGCCTGAAGTTAATAATCACGATTATTAACTTTCTGCTCTAAATTGACCAAGGTTCATACGTGTTGGAATTAGGGTTGCAGAGAAACACACATAGCTTGGAGAAGATGAAGGAAGCTCAAGGTACACAATAGAGAGTGTGTTACGTAGTGTGCAATGGAAAGATAGATAGCCCTAGAGTGATGGGAGTGAGTATATACAATGCTCGGGAGAAAAAACCTCCTAAAGAGGGAAAAAATGCCCCGACAGTCCTAGTTTGTTCACACACATCACTACCACATGTATATGGTAACAAATCCCCCTGGAGTGATGCGGTGAATGAGAGCTGGCACATGAGTAAAGGGAAGTGCCATGCCCTGAGGGCATGATCAGTCCACAAAGGGGAGTAAGCCCAAAGCTTTGCGGAAAGCTTCAAGCTTCTCATGAGACAATGCCTTTGTGAAAAGATCTGCAAGGTTGTCCTGTGTTGGCATATAAGCCAGGCTAATCTCTCCTGCTGAGAGCCTCTCCCTAACATAGTGGTAATGCACCTCAACGTGCTTTGTGCGAGCATGAAAAACTAGGTTCCTCGCAACTACCAATGTGCTCTGCCTGTCAGTGTAGATAGTGTTGGCAGTGTCCTGTCCAACACCCAAATTAGCCATAAGGCGTCTGAGCCATACACACTCAACCGTAGCTGTAAAGATTGCCCTATACTCAGCCTCACAACTCGAAGTGGCCACAGTAGGTTGCTTCTTGCTCAACCATAATATACATGAACTACCAAGCATGAAACGAAAACCACTTGTGGACACTCGCGTGTCAAAACAACCAGCCCAATCTGAGTCTGAAAAAGCATGTAAGTCTGGCGGCAATGATCCCCCTTGGGATAAAACAAGCCAAGATGTAAAGTGCCACTATGGTAGCGGAAAATCCTCTTGACAGCCTGCCAATGCTTAGACCTTGGGCTATGCATAAATTTGCTGACCTGTGAGACTGCAAACTGAATATCCAGCCTCGTGCTGCATACATAAATAAGGCAGCCAACAATAGTTTGATAAAGAGTGACATCAGCAGGATCGCCAACATCATGTAGACTCAACTTCAAACCTGTTTCCATGGGAGTGGCAGTAGGTTTGCAATCCTCAAGTTCAAACTTACATAGTAATGTCTATATGCAACTTTTCTGACACAAGGCAATACCACCATCACACTGCTTAAACTGTATACCCAAGTAATGATGCAACAGTCCCAAATCTTTCATCTTGAAAGTAGCATTCAAATCAGCCTTAAATTCAGCAATATGTCTCTCATTTGGTCCAATGATCAGCAAATCATCGATATAAAGAACCACAATGAGAAGTACATCACCCTCATGATTTACATACAACGTGCGTTCTGTTGGACTGTTACGAAAGACTTGTTTGACCAAAAGAGTGTCAGCTTTCTCATACCAAGAACGAGGAGATTGCTTCAACCCATACAAAGGCTTCTTACATCTGCACACTTTGTCCTCTTGTCCTTTTATGACAAAACGCGAGGCTGCGTTACATAAACTTCCTCAAATATGTCACCATTCAAGAAAGCAGTAACAATGTCTGATTGATGTACATCCCAACCAAAATGAGCTGCCAATGCACATAGAAAACGCACAATAGTCATACGACAAGTGGGAGGAAAAGTCTCTTCATAATCTATGCCTTTTTGTTGTGCATAACCCTTTGCAACAAGTCGAGCCTTATGGCAATGGATCTCACCATTCGGCTTACGTTTCAACTTGTAAACCCACTTCGTACTAATGGCCTTTTTTCCAGGAGGCAAATCACATAAATTCCACGTGTCATTTTTTATAAGTGCATCATATTCTGATTGCATGGCAGCCATCCAATTTTTTGAATTATGTGCTTCATCAAAAGACAAAGGCTCCTCAACATCATGTAAGATAGACACAGCCAAATCATAACAATCTGATGCATAAAATGCATGGAGAGAGCCTGAACGAGTACGACTAGACAAAGGTGTATCCAATTTACTGTCACGCAAAGTGTGCACCAACCATTTTGGCATACCTCTAGCCTGTTCATTTTTAGCCCTTTCCTCATCAAGTACATCATATACATCTGCATCAGTAATAGGCTGATCTGTAACATTTTCAGAAACCCCCATAGGCTATACATTTGCCTCATTGGAACTTACATTCATATTTCCACCACTGAAAAGAGGCAACAAAGTGTCATAAATGTTCTGTGAGCTTACTTTAATGTCTCTAGTACATGGCAGCAAGGGCTGAACAGATTCTTCCACAAACACTACATTCCGTGAAACCAAAATACACTTTGTTTGCGGATGATACAACCTGTAACCTTTTCTTTTAGCACTGTAACCAACAAAAATACATTTGAGAGCCTTATCATCCAGTTTTCTGCGTTGTGTTTGTGGCACCAAAGCATATGCCAAACAACCAAAAACACGCATGTGCTCAATAGAAGGATTTCTATCATGCCACCCTTCATATGGAGTAATAAATTGCAAAGATTTCGTAGGACACATGTTTAGTACATAAGTGTCACAGATGATGGCCTCAAGCCAAAAAGAATGCGGCAAAGCTTGACTTTTGACCATACATCGTGCCATTTCCATAAGGATCCGTTTTTCCGCTCAGCAACACCATTTTGATGAGGTGTATAAGACACTGTACATTGGTGTTTTATCCCATGACTAGCTAGAAATGCATTGAATTCATGAGACATATACTCCCCCCTCGATCGGAACGGACAGTGCCCATAGTACATTTCAAGCCATTTTCAGCCATAGCCATTTTCAGCCATAGCCAGAATTTGTTTGAAGCACATAAAAACTTCGGACTTCGCTTTAAGCGAAAATACCCATGCATGCCTAGAGTAATCATCAAAAGTCACGAAGTAAAGGTAATTGCCCAAGGACGGAGTTTGCATGGGCCCACAAACATCACTATGCACAAGCTACAAGCTACAACCTGCATGTGGCCCGAACTAAACCATCCTTTGGAAACTTAGAATGCTGCATCTTACCCAAAATACAGCCTTCACAAACATGTTTGACAGGTGCTTCTAGAGGCGGAAAAGAAGCAACCATATCAGATTTTTGCAAACGCAACAAACTGGCAAAATTCAGATGACCAAAACATGCATGCCAAAGTTTTTCATCTAAAATAGCCCTCGAATGTGCAACAACATTTGCAAAAATTTTTCGACACTTGTCAAACAAAGTGAGCTTATATAGCCCACGGCACAAAAGGCCAGATGCAACAATTTCATCACCAAAACTGAGATCATGAACTGTACATCTGTCATCCACAAACTTGACTACAAGTCCAAGTCTAGCAAGTGCGGATACAAACAAGAGATTCTTCTTGATCCCATGTACATAAAGTGCATCAACAAGTGTAAAGGAACTGCCATTTGTAGCAGTAAGCACAATCTTTCAAACTCCTTGAACTGGATAATAGGCATTGTTGGCACAAGTGACTGAATTCCCATGAGGGACAGACTCGAGAGAGGTGAACAATTCACAATGTGAGGTAATGTGCTTTGTAGCACCACTGTTGAAATACCACACATGTGAATCTGCAGCAACTGACAATCATGCATCATGGACAACAGGATTGTAAGTGCACTCTGCACTAAAATCCCATTCTGCATCAACATCAGCAACACAGTCTCCTTTCACAGAAGAGTCAACAATGGCTGCATTTGTAGTGGAACCACCGTCTTTCTTCTTAGCCTCTTTTGCCTTCAACTTAGGACACTGCTTGATCAAGTTATCATTAGATTTACAATAATGGCAACACATCTTCTTTTTGCCCTTATCACTAAAATTGCCAGTCGAAGTGCTTCCAGCAGAAGCATTGGGAACAGAAGTTTTGCCACTTGCAGCAAAACCATAAGAAGTGGCTGCATTGTTGTTACCACCCTTTCTTTGAGAAGCAATAAAAGCCTATTCAAGTGCACGCTGTCTAGTACTGTTTTTTTTGGAAAGTGACTCTTGCAGCAACAATGTGCATAATGCATTAGACTTGACAACTTTTGGATTTCATTGGGTCAAAAGTCTGGAAAGAATCTAATAAGGCATCAAGAATAGTCTGCACAAGGGAGCTATCTGAAATGACTTCACCTGCAGAAATAAGTTGCTCATTGATATCCTTGACACTAGCAAGGAAAGTGTCCATATTATCTTCCTCATGCATAATCTTCGACTCCAACTCTTTACGCAACAAAGGAATTTTAGCCTCATTGCGACTTGCATAAAGACCTGCCAGAATATCCCAAGCCTGTTTTGTAGATTTTACTGAACGGATGTGAGGAACAATGGTGTGCTTCACAGACAACACGATTAATGCATGAGCTTGTGCATCCTTTACATCCCAACGAGAGACAGTCTAGGGCTACATGAGTCACTATTTCCAACAGACTGTTTTGAAGGACTTGGAACAGGACCAACTGCCAGGAGACCGGGAGTTGAACCAAACAGACGCGTCAGACCAGCTGATTTTCAAAAATGGGTCAAAAAATACAGTGGATCAGGGGATCCAATACGACCACTTAGCAAGCTTTAAGCATGTGCTAAGAGAAAAACGTATATTCGATTTCCATACTCAATTCGAGGGGTTTTGGAATGACATTAGAAGGAAAAGCATTGACATGGTTCCAAAACATTCCACCAAGGTCAATCATGGACTTGAACACATTACCTCAAGGATTTGTAGCTGCTTGTTCCAAAATGGGGATCAAACATAATACGATAGCTCAAATCTACAGCTTTAAACTGAAACATGGTGAGTCTGTTAGGGAATTGTGCAACTCAAATGAAATAATACATTACCAAATGCCCAGGGCTAGAAATACCTGAAGAAGAACGACTCGTATCATTGTTTCTAGAAGGACTGCTAAACAAGAACTTCATGTTATACTCTATAGTAAAAAGCATACAACCCTAGAAGAGTGTGTGTCAGATGCTATTGACTTAGGAGACAATTGTGATATTTTTAACGAAGAAGATGTCCCTAAGGATAACCAAAGCGAGAAAACAACGTCCACTAAACCAGCACAAGTGGGAACGGCTGTTGCAGCACCACTTTCAACCATAGAAGACATGCTCAAAAGGATGAACAACATGCAAAAAGCACCTATGAGGGGACCAGGACAAGGGATACCTCAACAAGAACAACCAATTAGGCCACAAAATGGTGTGAAATTGAGGGTAAATGGACCAACCATGAGACCCAGGAGTGATACTTTAGACCAAAGTATGATGGGAATGTTCAGTACGTGCCCATGAGGCCACAAGGACACCCATGTACAGATGTCAGCCTAATATGACCCAAGCTCAAAGACCATCAATGGGTATGGAAAGACCTCAACCTGTGTTGGGTCAATAAACTTCGTATCCAGGACATAATGCAGTGCCTGTAACGTACATGCACTCTGAAGGAATCATAAATGAACAAGCATTAGTGTCTGTTATACCCTATGCAGAGCCTAGTCCGTCCACAGTAATGGTAGAAGGAGATTGGTATAGTTCACATCCACCACCAATGGAAGAAAACCGTGACTTATCCTCCACCAGAGCTCGCACCAATGTATTATATAGCTAATCAACGTGTCAGACCTTCCATGGTAAGACCCATGGTTAAGCCAAGAACAAGAAACTATCAAAACTGTGGTGCTGATGATCACTAGAAAAATGAATGTCCACAGCCTGACAAACATCGCAAGCCAGTTGAAGCCTATTGCGTACAATGTTGCAAAAAGGGAGGACACTTTCCGAAAGATTGTCCTAAAAATCCTTTGAACAAGGGTAAAACGGTAGTAAACATAGTCCATGTGATACCTAGTAAGTGATCAGAGAGTGAACCGATTGTTTCAATCAAGGTAGTCACTAGAGCCCATGCCAAGAAAAAGAAACACAACTCCTCTGATGATTCAGAAAATACGAAAGTTCCCTCTCAAAGAATCAAAATAAGAAGAAGCAAAAGATATGAGATGAGAAAACAAAAACAACTGGTTGAAATCAAGGAGAAAGCAAAGAAACTATTTCAAGAAAAGGTGAAAGAAACTGGAAGTGAAATCAAGGAAACAACCGTGAAATTTGGAGGGATCCCAATCCTCGAGTGAGTACTTCCGAGAAAACAAGAAACCGAGCAAGCATAAGCAGTGAAAAAGATTAGATCAAGATCTCAATAGTTACTCTATAGAGTATAGTGTAGCAAAGTAACCATGTTGCATCTCAAATAGTCTCAAACAAAAAATCCATACTCTTCCTTTAATGTGTTCACACACATTAAAATAGTTTCAAACAAAAGATCCATACTCTTCCTTTAATGTGTTCACACACCCATTGATACACAGTCATAACCTTGCTTCTGAACCATCTTGTTGAGCATATTCCAAAACTCTATTTGTGCAAACTTATTCTCCATGGTAAATTCACATGTTGTAATTGTCATAAGTTCGTGCACAAATAGATCAAAAGATGGTAACTCAAATGCCACATGTCCATCATAATGCATAGGTAGCTCTTGAACTTGAATGATATCCTTTTCTTGCTTGAGTGCCATGTGTAGACTGCTTTGTGAAGGCATTGCATGTAGTATACCAACTACTCTTGAGGGACCATCGGACTATTACGAGTGTATCCTTCATTCCAATGTCTTGTGTTCTTTCAATAGCAATGCGGACCTTGATGTTCGATCTTTTGTAAAATATTGTTCTCAATGTCAAAAACAAACACTTATACCTCATGTAACATTGTTTCAAATGTCACCTGTTCCTAAGTGGAGTAACTATTTAGTTACTTACTTATCAAGCCAAACATTTCCTTAGGATATGAGTAAACGTTGACAAAGAGCAATTGAAACTGAAGCAAGAGACTATGCTCTTATTGGGAACCAATTTTATGGGAGAGGTAAACATCAACATTTGCATCTTTGTGAAAATGAAGACGAATATATTCCAATTATAGAACAAGCACATGCTAGATTAGCTAGAGAGCACTTTTCTAGTGAGACCACCGCAAGAGCAACCTTGATGGCAGGCATATGGTGGCCAACACTTTCTGCAGATGCTAAAGAATATGTTCGAAGGTGTGATGCTTGTCAAAGAGCAAAAATGCCAACACGTGTAGATAGCATGCCCTTAAGACCAATGATGGGGGCTAGAGCTTTCGCAAAATGGGGTATATATTTTGTTGGTCCAATACAACCATTTGCTTATAAAACCCAAGCTCAATATATCATTGTAGCTACGAACTATTTGACCAAGTGGGCAGAGGCTAAAGCAACTCAAAAGAATGATGCCAGAACCACTGCTGCATTGCTATATAAGCATGTATTCACGAGATATGGATTGCCAATAGAAATTGTCAGTGATCAGAAAACTCATTTCCTCAATGAGGTAATCGAATATTTTCTTAACACTAGTTCTGTAGTTGGACCCTCAAATGTCCTGAGACACTAAAGTGTCTTGTTTTTCTAGCAACTTGTCATAATTATTTGGTGAATCTAGAAAAAAAATTCATAGGTTAAGTTCATATATTAGGTCAGCTATGAAGTGAAGAACATAGCCAAATTTTACTTTTGCCAAATTTAATACCAAATTAAGATTATAATGATAAGTTTTAAGATGAAGAAGTTATAGAAATGTAGTGCAATTTTAACAAAATTTTCATAAATTGAATATAACCTCTCATCAAAATAAGATTTTTCATAGATTTCAAGGTGTATGGATAGGAAAAAACTTATTATAGCAAGAAATTGAGCTTCATAACCTAGTTATGGGACTAGATTTTTGTTATAATCAAAAGACCAAAATCTTGAAAATGCTGACAAAGAGGAAAATTTTGGTCTTTCAAGGCCTCTTTCATTATCATGATGAGGTTATGGGAAAAAAATCTAACATGTATAATGTATCTATAGGTCAATACCCATCAACTAAGAATTTTTCAAGGGTTCAAACTCATAGGCATCTTGTAATTTAAGCTCATTTTAAAAAAATTATAGTGCGTAATTTCTTGCAAAAAAAACATTGCTATGAAAAACTAATGAAAGTGTGTATATAAATCTCCCAATTGTGTCCATATGAGGTATTTGTATACAAATAAGTGAGATGAATGGAAAAATCCAAAAGTGGAATTTATTTTAAGGCTTATCTATGATAAATAAATGTGCGCGTCTGTCGCATGTGTCAATGCAAGGAACTCGTTAATACACTGTGTGTGAGCCACAAATGGCTTCAAGCACGCAACTAGCCTAAACTTGTAAGCTCAAAGAAGACGAAGGTGTGTCACTCACCGCTCTACGCTTGTTGTCATGGAGGATTCCTCGCCGTGAAGAAGAGGGAGATGCCGCTATTCCGCGCTCAACCGCCTCGCCGCCGTCGTGCCGCCGCAATGCTCGATCGCACACACACTCTCTCTCTCTCTCTCACGCATACACACACACACACAAGGAGATGAAGAAGAAGACGATGGAGATGGAGCAAGAGTACTCTTCCATTGTACAAATGAGAGAATAAATGAATTTTAGGTTTAGTTGACTTTTTATATGAGCTCGCCCCATTCACATTTGGGCGCCCATGCTTAGCCAACTAATCCCTTGAATATTCCAGTTAGAGTGCGCCTCTCATCGGCGATCACTCTTACCCTTTTCCTATTGGACCGACAAGCCCAACCCATGACTCAAAACAATGTAATGTCCGTGGATGTGCCGGTGCCTATTTGCCAAGGTCAATACCAAGCGATAGGTGGCGTTGGGTAGTCCCCAAGCCTCATATTCGCCTGGTGTTGACTGCACTGCCGCCTGTCATGTCTTCGTCACCAAGGTCAACACAAAGCGATAGGTAGCATTGGGCACTCCCAAGACTCCTATTCGCCTAGTATTGACTCTATTGCCTCTTGCAATGTCTTTAACCCCAAGGTCAACGCCAAGCGATAGGTGGCATTGGGCAATCCCCAAGCCTCCTATTCGGCCAGTATTGACTCACTGTTCCTCTGCATGAATTGTAATTACCTCACCAAAAGGGTCTCCATCGTCTGTTACACCAAGGTCAACACCAAGCGATAGGCAGTGTTGGGCAGTCCCAAGCCTTCTATTCGCCCAGTGTTTACTCGTTTTCTGACTTGTCGATTAACATGCCCCCTTCCTGATGTAGATTCCATCCTCGGAATCTATTGAGTTGAATCTTGTTGTCAAGGTGGAAGAGCATTTAAAGTGGCACAGTAAGTGTATCCTTATAATCAATTAAAAATCATATGCAGTTGTAGGAAGACAAATTGATTGGTAAAAAAATTTTAATCCATTTTTAGCAATAAACATTAAATTGTAATATAATCAAATTCATAAATAGTTGTAAAGGTTAAAAACTAAAACAGTTTGGGGTCACTAATTTCACGATCAAAAGGCACTAAAGATCGACTATTTTAATACCATGGGCAAGCTTCTCAATTTTCTCTCGTCAATAAGTTGTTTAATCGCGAGAGCCAAGTATTTCATGTCCGAGGACTGACTAGAGGCTATACCTAGAAGACATTGTAGTTAAGCTACAATGAAAGGAATTTCTCATAAAATCATCACCTGACTGATTACCTTTTCTTTGACCCCCCAAAGTATTTTCACAGTGATTCAATTTTGATATGCGTGATTATTTTGTATGCCTTGGGTTTTTTGGCTTTCAAGGAAAAGCGCCCACACTGGGAACCTCTAGGGCTCTAGTACCATAGGCGATACATGTGAGTGGAGTACCAAATCAAACTGAGGTTTCTCTTCCAGCTTAAGATTTTACATTGTGGCACTTTGATTTTTTATTTGTTCGTTTTCAGCATTTTAATTTTGTAACTTTGGGGGGTCATATAACACTGTTACCCTCCCCAGGATCATCACACTAGTAAACTCCCTTTATGATACTTAAGCTAAAGGTCAATAGGGACTAAGCCCACTAGAAAGACCTAGTACATTTCACACAATGCTGCCTAAATCAGATTAAGAACCTAAGTAACCATTGATTATTAGGAAGGCATTCCCCAGGTATTAAGAGAAGATCTCTAGCACCTAGCTTGGTCAAACTAGCTTAGTCGGAGTGCTGGATTTTTAAACCTAAACAAGTGATTATGACAAAAAAATTACATTGAATTTAATGTTTGATACCAAGCAAATGTGCTGGATATTATGCTACTAATCACAATTAAAGCAGACAAACATGGATGCAAAAAGATAAGGGGCAATGCTAATAGACAAGAAACACCTGTTTGTGTTGATGGACATGCTTGATTTGAAGTGTGAACGAGAGAAAGATTCCATGAAGGTCCAAATCCTAACAACAGCAACACATTCTTGTACACACTATGAAACACAAACAATACCTCTAGGAGGCACATTAGCGGGAAGAAAGAACTTTGCTAATCACTCAACCCTAAAATAGAAACACTCCTATTGTACTAATCTTACCTATCCTCCATCACTCGAGTGATGAGGATCAAAGGTGTTTGATGACATAGGTTTCTGTTTCAGTGTACCAAATGTGAATGTGTAGGTATGGGTCAATGTTTTGACTTTTATTGTGCATACTCGTTTGCTAATTTCTCTTGCTCTTTATTTTTTTTGTTTTTTGTGAGTATAAGGCTTTATATATACATTTCCTAAGAATGGGAGATTGAGAGGTCATGGAGAAAGGTTGAGAGGGGAGTGAGTGAATGATTACTGTCAGCAAACACTCCCCCTTTCTTAGGTAGATCATACCGTTTGAAATGTGTTCGTCACCCTTTGAAACTAATTGTTCCAGTTGGTAATAGGTGAGGCTTTTTGCCAGTAGTTTTCTATTACCTTAGGTGCCTCATTGAGTTGCAAGCGTGGTAAGGTACTCTCCCAGGATCGAACTTGAAGTAGTTAATCAAGTGATTCTTGAACACTGGGAGGTGGGGATTCCTTTGTAGCTTTATGGAGGTCCACTATTGTAGGTGGAGGCTGTGGAGAAGCTTTTACCTCTATGGATGCATTATATGAGGAGCTAGAAGCTTCATGGGATCCCCCCCTTCCTGAGCTAGGTGGAATAAATCGTTTTTTCTTCGATACCCAAACTAGCTCTGGAGCGGGTGTGTAGCATTCTGTGATTTTTTCCTTTCCGCGATCGTTGATTCATTTTGGAGCTACGGGATTGGGCTCACATGGGTCAGGTGACAGGTAAGAACACAATCTACGTTTTGGCTCCCAGATTTGATCATTTCCTTGATAGTAGCCTTGGGCTTCCAATAGTCGTTTAGGAATCCACCGCCACGTTTCCTTACATTTTTTTGGGTCGAGTGGGACGTTTCTTACAAGGCTTCTTTTTTTTAGCACTAGATATGGTCGCTAAAGAAGCTTTAGGACCCACTTGTATGTTAGATGAGTTTTGTCAGAAGCTATATGCATTGCTTG
>NW_028221416.1:0-37919 GCF_014529385.1 Adiantum capillus-veneris | reverse complement strand
GGAAATAGGTCCCACAACATCAATGTCCCATTTTGCAAATCCCTTGTCCCATTCATGGCAGTAATGGCATCTCATCTCTCTTTATCGACACCTTGATGCGCTGACATGCGTCACAATGCTTTACAACTTCCTCAGCATCCATATGCAATGTAGGCCACCATATTCCTGCGGTTAAGACAATTTTTTCCGTCTTATCGCCTGAAAAATGGCCTCCACTTATGCCTCCATGTGCGTGTTCTAGAATCAGCAGGTATTCACTTTCACTTGCATAGATTCTAAGTTGATTGTCCTTTCCTCGCTTATATAGTTGGTTCCCAATTAAATTATAGTCGCGAGCCTCCAGCTCTATAGCCCTTTTCCGTGCTTTTGTTATGTTTTCAGGAAATGTCCTTATGGTTAAGAAATCAATGATATATTGACTCCATGCAGGTGCAATGTTTACCTGAAACAACGTCGCGTGATCCACTGGTCGTTTGGCACTACATATAGTACAATTGGTAACATAAGCGTGTGTGTCAGCATACATAGTTGGCCAATAAACTCCTAATTGTTTCAGTATCTGGTGTGTTTTCATTGTCGAACAATGAAATGCACAATCCTAGACATGTGCTTCTTCAAGATAGCACTCGAAATCCTCTGGATTCATACATAATCGTAGAATCTGGTCGGATCTAGATGATACAATCGTCCTGCAATCAACTAGAAGTTTTTTTTTTGTCAAATTGTTTGTTGATTTGGTCTGTCTTCCTTGTTATCAAACCTACCTCCAAAGAAAAGAATGCTAACAATTTCTTGAGACCATTTGGGTATCATTTCAATATTGAAAAGATAAGCGTCAGGTATGTCATCATCTACTCCTTCAGGAGCTTCCCGTTTTGCAGCCTTGAAAGATGATCCGCCCGTAGATGAGTTTTACCCTTTTCGACCACACTGTGAAATCAAACTCTAGCAATATAATAAAGTAGTGTACAATTCTCCCGGTATTGCATGGTTTATTTACCAGATACAAAAGAGCTTGATGATCTGTGAAGAAGACAAATTTGTTTGCGAGAAAATAATGCCTAAATTTCTTTACAGCATAAATCATTCCTCTACCTCTCTTTCAGTGGTTGTGTAGTTCTTCTCTACACTATTTAACTGTCAGCTTGCATAAAAACTGGGAAATCCATTGTTCCGTCTCCAGGTTGAGCCAGAATACTCCTGATTGCATATGTAAAAGCATCAATGTGAACATGGAATATCTTTTCCCAATCTGGTGCTGATACAAGATTTTCCTTCAGCTTTTGGAATGAAGTTTCACACTCCTCAGTCCAGTTGAAACTAACTAACAAACGATACAGAGGTTGTGCAATGGCTGCATACTTATACATGAATCTTTGATAATATCCGCAGTGTCCCATGAAGGATTGCAGTTGTTTCGCATTAGTAGGTCTGGGTAGGTCTACTATGACTTTGATTTTGTCTAGGTCAATGGTTATGCCATTTCTTGAGACAATGTGTCCTAAGATGCGGCCTTGCTTAACCATAAAAATGCACTTTTGTGGGTTAAGACAGATTCGATATGTTCTACACTTCTCAAATACCTTTTGTAAATGGTCAATATGTTCCTTTTGTAGAAGAGAGTATACACAAAGATCATCCATATATATTTCTAAGAATATTCTCAAGTATTTTGAATGCATGCGTCATTAACCTCTGAAAGGTAGCTAGGACATTGGTTAAGCCAAAAGGCATAACTCTATATGCATATATTCCCCATTCTGTGGGCAGACGCTGTTTTGTGTTGATCCTATATTGCAATTGCCAGTTGGTTATACCCTGAAAACCCATCTAGAAAGGAGTAAGCCCATTTTCCGACCACCCTCTCAAGTACATGTTCTGTGATCGGCAAGGGATAATTATCCCTTATGGTGGCTGCATTTACCTTTTTGAGGTTCACACACACTCGCAGCTTTCCGTTCTTTTTGGGGACAACCACAATGGGTGACACCCCAATCTGTATGCTCGATTTCGTAGATGAATTCAGCATCCATCATCTTGTCAATTTCTCTTGATTCTTTAGCAAATGTGTCATTAATGTATAAGGACGCTGTTTGCTAGGTTTGGCATCTGATTTCAAAGGAATTGTATGTTGGCATATTGATGGATCAACTCTTTGAGGTCTTTGTAGGACCATGTAAATACATCTTTATACTTCTTGAGAAGTGTGTGAGCAGTTCTTCTTCAAGCTCTAAATCAGTTGCGATATAGATAGCTGATAGGTTTTCACATGGTTCAACGAGGTCTATCCATTTTGCATTTTCCGGCCCATCGTAAGATTCCCGGTTTATTCTTTCCTTGACTGGTGGTGTCATTATGATTTTTCTGTCTGGATGGTGAATTTTTCGATAGTGTGATGGTACATTCATGTTTCCTTTTCTGACTCCTCCTTACCATCACTTTCTCCCTCGGTCGTCCATACCTCTCGTAAAGACTGTTTTAGTTCTTGGTATTTCTTTTTCGCTCCTTTGGTCCACTCTATGTCTTTGTTGATTCTTGTTTGGATTTTGAGATTTTTTTTATTATGTTTCTTTTTAGCTTTCCATACTTGTTTTATTTCCTCTTGTGTTCTTTCCCTTCGCAATTTTGAGAATCTTCCTGATATTTGGTCTTTTACACAATCCTCTGCTCTGACAAGCATTAGATAGTGAGGTTTATCTTTTATCCTGGGCATCAAGCTCTCTCTCATTTTGTTTTTTGCTTGTTTTCCTATAGAGTTTCTGGCATCTGGGGTGCTGATTGGTAAAATCATAAAACTTGATATTCGCTGTTTTCTCCCCATGCTCGCTTGAGTGTCTGAACACTCATTATCTGCATCGTTATTTACCTCCATATGCTCAGAGGAGTTATAAAACTCTTCTTGTTCTAGCGGTTCTACAATCTCATCTCCTCCTGGTATAAGGCTTACCATGTAATAGGGTAGCACATCAAAGCCATCCTTATTAATTTTATCGTTGGACTATCTGTAATGGTACAGACATCCAATGTTGCTAGTATGTGTTCCCATTCCAGAGGTTCTAAGGCATCTTCAGGAAAAGGTTTTGGAATATAATCCTTGTCCTCAATAGCTCTTTCTAAGACGCATTCCTCTCTTTTTAAGCTCCCACAATGTGAAGCTCCGCACATCCATAGCTCTTTTTGTTGCCCTACCCATGCTGGGAGTTCGGACCCTGCCAATGTAGCCAAATCAAACTCTTCCATCGGTGTCTGGTTCACATCTTTGTAACTATGGTCTTTCAGGTGTATTTTGGTTGTAGTCTTGCCATGTCTAAGGTATATGTGGTCGTAACCCCAATCCTGGACCATCTTTAATTGTCGCATGAATGGTCTTCCCAAGATGATCTCGTAATTGTTCTTTTTGTCGAAATCGACTATTGCAAATGTATGCTCATACTCGATTCCGCACGAGGTGACAATTACCTTTTCTAAGAGTCCTAAAGGCTTCTCCATGTACCCATCTGCCAGTTGCAATTTCATTCTGGTAGCTCTCAAATCCGGTTTTCCCCATTTTTTTCCAGATTTCCTTAGTGGCAATAGCGACTCCTGCTCCACTTTCAAGAAAAGCTTTGGAAACTACTCCTTGAAATTCTACTGGTAGCGTGGTGTTTCCATCTTCTCCCTCGGAATATTCTCCAACCTTCTTTAAAGGTACTGGCCTAGTGTTTAGTTGAGGCTTTTCCAATTCTTTGATGCCTTCTTGAAGCTTTGAGGTGGGTCTTTCACTCCAAATTTTTCTAAGCATTTGCCTACTGTGGTCCACATGTTTGGTTGTAACCTCAGGACTTCGGCTAATGTGATTGTGCATGCCACAGGGGTAGACAATAACTCAATCAACCCTTGTGAATCCATCACTCTGTTAGAAGAAAGTCTTTGAGATGGGATTGCTCTCAGCTCAGACTTGGCTTCATACTCTCCTAGGTAAGAGGGTAGAGTTTTTAGTGAGTCTGGTTGGCTGTGCCCCAAACTAATTGATCCCCGGTCTCCCCCTTGTGAATGTATATCAGAGTTCATTTGTGATCTTGCCTCAAATTCTTCAATAGGAGGTAAGATCTCATTTTTCTCATTTCTTGTGCTATTCATGTGGTAACTCACCCTGTTAGCTTCATTGGCATCATGGATTTGCTTCCACAGGTCATCTAGACCGTTACAATCCCTACCCATTTCTACCAATGTTTTAGGCTGGAGTCCATCAGTTTCCTCATCTGTTGTATTTGGCACTATGATAGGCTCTCCCCTAGACTCAGAGGCATTCGTGAGTCTCTCCTTTGTGTCTACTTGTTTCTCTAAAGTTGGTTTGATAGGGCTAGAGCTGGTACTTCATGCCAACTTACAAATTTACCAAGCGGGTTTCTATCAAGGATTGAGCTGTTTCAATCATCTTTCGACACATTTCCAATCTCTGTTTTTCTATTTCTACATATGGATAAGTCATCCATCTTTGCTCTTGGGTTTGGTTGTTTGAGTCTGGCGTCATAGGCTTTTAAAAGTGCGTCTAACTGCTCATTTACCTTTTCTGCCAACACTGATCCTGCACTTTTGGGTTCTGCTATTTCCTTGGGTGCTATGGTTGCCGCAGTGTGTGAGCTTAGACTAGCTAGATCCTCTAACCGCTCTAATCTATCCTTCGCTTGTTTTAACTCCTCGGATAGAGCCATTTGCTCTTGTTCTCTCCTAGCTTTCATACGCACCTTTCTAGCTTTCCAAGTGCTTCTATGATTCTTCACTTCTAATCTTGGGGCATCGGTTTTTGGCCTTTCAATTATGGGTTCGTTCGTCATTCTTTGAGCTTGGACTCGTGTCACTGCCTGAATAGGTATTACTGTCTCGTTTTCTGACCCTCCACTAGAAGGCACTGCTTTCAACATGTTCAAGGTAGTTTTTGTTCCTTTGCTCGGGTTCTTAGGACAATCCGGAATCAAATGAGTAATTCCACACTCGGTGCAATATGCGTTGACTCTAATGATTTCATCATGAGGACAATCTCTTAGCCAATGGTCTCCACCACACTTGTAGCAGGGTCCCTTAGGTTGTTGAGGTGCTTCTTGAGATCCTCTTTGTTGGTATGCATGTCTCTGCTCGTCCATGCCTCCGTTGGCTATGAACAACAATGTTCCTTCATCCAAGCTATATCTTCCTTCTCCTACTACCTGTGTAGATGTTGGTGGTCCTGTACTTCCTATCATGCTCCATGGTTCTGGTGTTGAGGGTTCTTCTGGTGGATAATAGACAAGATTTGCATCATATCCATTGGAATCTTCGTAATATGCATGCATAGGCACCAAAGACTTCTCTTCCGGTTTGGTTACTGTTGGCGTGTATCTTATGCCGACTGGTCGTGATCCTGGTAGGGGTGGTTGTTGCCCCAACACTGGTTGTAGTATTTCTACACCTACAGGTCCTGGTAGGTTGCCTGCTTGATACCTAGGCATCGGTGGAATTTGAGGAGATGTTACCTGAGCCTGGGGAGCGTAAGGTCGTTCTCTCACATACCCCTTATTATAATGACATTCCTTCGTCCCATGGTTTGTCCATTTTTGTTCAATTGCACACCATTTTGGCTGTTTAGCCTATGGTTTGGCGTACAGGTTAATCTTTTTTAGCACTTCCTCTACAAGTTGCTCCTGGCTTACAGCTACTTCTCCTTTTGGTGTTGTCTTAGCGAACTTGTTTCCACTTTGTTGTGAGGATGAATCGTTGTCAAGATACTTGAATTCACCCTCTTTATAGACCGCACAATTGTTCACAAGGTAAAGAGCTTCCTTAGTTAACTCATTTAGCGTCGTGCTCCTCTTCATATGTAAGTCCTTCTGGAGATCTTTTTAGTCGTAGGGCTGCCTTTCGCACAGACTCCCCTTCTTTCTGTTTGAATTTATGGATTTGTGAGACTGTATTATGAGCTATCCCCCTTTGTGAGAATTCCTCAATAAACTCGTCAAACACCTCCTCCATAGACTCAAAGTCTCTATGCTCCACAGAGTCAAACCAGGTAGTTGCGTCCTCTTCTAGGGTTAGTCCAAACCCTACAAATTGGGTAGGGAAGTCTAACACCTCTTCAGCTCTAATTACACGCACAAAGACTGCTACATGATCTCTAGGATCTCTCTTTCCCGTGTATTTCTTGTTTACCCATTTTTGCACTTGAGAAGGTCTAATTCTATGATGGTCTACAAATATCATCATTGGATCTCCTTGTCCCAATCGATATATTTCCTCTGGCCTTTGGTAGTGGGCGGGTTCCTCTCCCAGTGGTGCTCCCAAGCCATAATTTCTTACAATTTTTGCAAGAGATGGTTCATCTCTCCGAACTCGCTCTATGGGAGGTCTTCTAGGCTCTATTGACCCTTGAGTTTTTGGCTTCCTCTCACCCTGATACCGTGAATAGAGTGGTGGTTCTTGTAAATCCCTTAGCCCTCGTGCGGCTTGATAACCATCTCGGTTTAGGTCTTGTTCTAATGTTTCACTCTGTCGAAGCCATGCCTGCAATGATGGCTGAGTTGCTGGTTGGTTTTGGTATTTGAACGTCTGTTGTTGGGTAGAATGTGAGGTTGTTGGGTAGAATGTGAGGTTGCATCATACTCTTCTGAAAATGGATTTGTCGACTTGCTAGGGGTGTAGGTGGCTCTTGGCATTTCTTCGGGGGCATATGTTGATGCTTCTGGAACTATTGCCTTTTCTACCTCCTCTGGGAGAATACGTTTGTATTCTCGCTCGTACCTATCAACAAAAACAATATCCTTCCCCATAGCCATTTCATAAGAGAATAAGTAAAGAACCTTGTCTTTGCTTAATTCATTTGGGTAGGGTTCTTTGCAACGAAAGTAAGAGAGTATTCCCTTTCTCTCATGCTTGTAAATCCCCACATTCTCATTATAGATTGAGACCCTGGTTGTTTTCTTATCATACATAAAAAGCGCTCCAGGTCGATCAATGTTTGGAGGTGGTTCTTGAGTTTTTGAAACCATTTTTCCTTTTGCCACATTATCTCCATATCTATTGTAATCCTCAGGGTTACTAACTATCAGATAGTGGTTCCCCTTTTCGTCTCGGAATCTATCTCCATCATCATAGACTTGAATTATTTCTAGGCTCTGAACAGGCCTTTCTTCAATACAAATACACTTGCGTCCTCGATAGTCAGAATAAACTAGGGCTCCCCTTGAGTTTGTTCCTTCTAAGAAGATTACAGTGAACTTGAAATCGTTCAAAGGATTTAGGGAGGTGCTTCCTCTTGGCATTGGTCCTTCATATGAGAAACCTCTTGGCTGTTGACTACCCATCATGAAGAAGGACTTATCTGATGAAGTGTCAATATCACTACCCTCCTCAATAATCGGTGCTAGTGGATCTATCCTTGCCTGAGTTACACTCTCCTCGGTGGACACTAAGCTACCTTGATCACCGGCCACCTTTTGGACCTCAACCACTACTGTATTTATACACTTTTAATGTTCACGATTAGGTCAGCTAATCTAGAACTGTACTTCCCTCGGATGTTGGTAAATTTACCTGAAAAGTCTTAATTCAGTCTTTACTATGTAAAAAGGTCAAACAAGGTCCAAATTCACTTCTGAAAGAAGTTCTGGAACCCTTAAGTCAACTATAACTTCACTGTATGTCCTCGGTCAAATTTTCTCTTCACTAAGCCCCAGTAGACATCCTGCGCGTAGGATGTCTTCTACTCTGTTTTGCCTGGTTTTTGCACTATAGACTCCCTTGATGTGCTGAGTCCATAGCTGTTTTTACTTTTTGATTTGGACACTAGAAGCTGGTCAATGAATCAGAAATCTGTTCCAGCAGCCTGATGTTGGTCTGACCAGTCAAATCAACTCCAATTTGGACCAAAATCTACTAGGAGGCTTGCCTCAGGCCATACAACACCCTGCTATGCCTACATTCGATTGTTGGCTTCAATTTCATGCACTAGACATTCTACGCGTAGCATGTCTAATTGCTCAAAATGGCTTCAAATGCAAAGCACAGACTCCCCTTAAGGTGCTGATCACTTTGGTATGCTCAAATCAGGGTTTGGAATGTCAAATCACACAGAACACATCCTACGCGTAGGATGTCTTTTTGGCCTGTTTGACCCTAGACTTGAGCCACAGCTTCCCTTGATGTCAGCAACCTAGTGCTATGCTTAGATTTTGGTTTGGATTTCAAAAGACCCCAATTTTAGCTGTTCTAGCCCTTTTCAGTCAAAAATGCTAAAGTCTGCTTAGAACCCAATTTCCTCACCCAATTGAGATAAAACCTTTCTCTGTCACTCAATATATCATGCAGATCATGCCCATGCAGCCACCCTATGGTTTTGGTCTTAAAATAATTCCTTGACACAATTTGGGTAGGATGTCTGGCAATTTCTGTCTATCTGGCCTTATCCTGTCAAGATATGGTCAAATTTCCACTTTCGAGGTGAAAATAGGGTAAAACCTACCTTTTGAATACACTGGTCAACTCAAAATTTCAAAATTCCCACCAAATCAGACTGTAGATATCCTACACGTAGGATGTCTCCTGGCTTAAAATTTATTTTTTTCCTGACAAAAATGCTCATGATGCTCTGCAGCTCTATCAAAAGCACTCACAGCAACTTTTGAACTTCACTTCAGCTTTCACATACTCTTTTGTGTCTTTTACAACCTTGTGATGAACCTAATAGCAAGTATAACATGCATTAAGTGCTCTAGATTATAAATCATGATGTCCTACTTACCCTACTCCTACTCATCATGTGAAATGGTGATAATGGTGTTTTGGTTGCTTCCTGGCCTCTCCAAACTCTCAAGCTCTCCTTTCACCGCCTCTACCACTCAAACTCCTACTCTCTACACCACAACTCAACTAATACATAAAAACTATCTCAGTCTACCTAAGTCTACCTAAGTCGAAGGATCTAGGCCAGACACACGCTCCCTAGACACTCCCTCTAGGACCTAGAGAGTCCTCCACCCTCTGATACTATCTAAATGTAAAACGAGACTTTGGCAAGCCAGAGGATCCCTATCCTCAAGGACTAGTCTCGGTCACCTACGTAGGGTTTTCGTCCCCGGCAGCGGCGCCAATCTTGGCGGATACGCCGCGACGGACGTCAGCATAGCGAGAACTCACCTAACAAGATTTGTCAACTAAGGATGAAGCTCGACCCGCAGGCGCGTGGAAGCAAGCATAGGGTGTCAATCTACACTCGACTGACTCTTGACTAATTCCTACAGATGTCTCTACCCAATGTCTAAGCTACAGCCTTCAGGAGTGCATAAGAGGAGATTTCCTACAACGCTTACAAGAGCCCAATACCCATCAAACGGTCTCGAAATGCCACAGAACTTGAAGGACACCCTACTATCACCAATAGGTCGCTCTCCCTAAGGTCCATGAACCAAAATCCCAACCCTAAACACCTAGTGCAAAATCACGTAGGATGTTTGGTCGAAATTTGCAGGCCGTCGTTTTTGAAAACGAAAGTGCCTAATGTGAGCTCTACTCAATGCGAACGCGTGGATATACTGAAATGCGAAAACAGGTAACGTATGCTAAAATGCAAAAACAGATAATGTAGCTCGAGCTCGCAAAACCGGACCGTACACCCGCAATGTAGGTATCGGCGCGTAGCTCTCGTCGGGGGCAACACGCTGCACTTCACCGCACTCGATTCCGACCACCGGTGCACGCGTAGCATCAAGATGAAGCTCTCACTCTCTCTCGTACACAGTACGCTCACTCACACACATAACTTTTTAAAATGACAAAGGTCCTTTCATTAAGGTCAAAAAGTGGTATAAATACCTTACAATCTCAAACCCTAATGTTCCAATTTAACCATCTACTCAATCTAAATGTCAAAAATGGGATGCAATCTGAAACTTCTGTAAGCCCCAATATTTACAAAGGTGAAATGTCAGTTTTTCTCAATAAATGAATAATTACAAAAAATAATATTCCGCCGAGCTTCGTAGGGTTTGTCCAACCGCTAACATGATCTCACAATCCTTTCTTAGAAAGTGGCAGATTGTCTTTCTCTCTCAATATACCTAGCATGTCGGGAGTGTGATTCATGGATTGTAATTACTTTCTAGGCTCAAACACACCTTTACATTACATTCACTGACTTAGAGAACGAGCCAAAGCTGTCTCCACCTTCCCAGATTATCTGGGTCTCTCCCTCGGTTGATCCTGATGCACTCTACAAACCAAAGTAAACTCTTTTAGTTGTTATCTCTCTCTGTGTTCCTCTCTCTCTCTCTCTCTCTCTCTCTCTCTCTCTCTCTCTCTCTCTCTCTCTCTCTCTCTGCATGGATGGGCACAGAGTTGCCACTCCCTCATGTGGACTTGCCCGTGATCCATCTCCTCAAGTCCCATGAGCCACCATCTCCTCGAGCAAAGCCATAACATGCTTCACCTCCCTTGTCCCCAAGCACACAAAGAGCACCATTCAACACTATTTTATGTGTCTCTACAGCAAACGCCACTCGCTTGTGTGCCCTGCAACAAATCCTTACACATTGAAACAAGCGCACACCCTGTTGGTGCTGCACTTGCTGATTCTCCTACCCCTTGGTATTGTACACACAACCTCATATCACCATCACCTCTAGCTTCCACTCTTGGAGCGATAAAGGACAGAGAGATTGTGCAGATGCACACAAATAGGAGGGGCGGAGGGAGAGAGAGAGAGAGAGAGAGAGAGAGAGAGAGAGAGAGAGAGAGAGAGAGAGAGAGAGAGAGAGAGAGAGAGAGAGAGAGAGAGAGATGAGGTTAGGACTGTTGGAGCATATGGTGTCCATGACTCCTTTCTTGCACAGTCTCCCATTCTGACATAGGAAGCAAAAGAGAGAGGAAGACGAATTCTACACACAAATAAATATCTCCTCTCTTGTTGCGCTCGCAACTGAGACCACCACCATCAGCCATTCCATTTAGCACGCACATCGATTACTTTTTTATGCTAATATCATCTCGGAGCAGGTTGGGCTGGCGCATCCAAAAGCAGGACGAGAGAGAGAGAGAGAGAGAGAGAGAGAGAGAGAGAGAGAGAGAGAGAGAGAGAGAGAGAGAGAGAGAGAGAGAGAGAGAGAGAGAGAGAGAGAGAGAGAGACTTGTAGGGTAACAAAACAGAGAGAGAGACACCCACTCTTCCTCCGCTGCTTGATCTCCTCACCAGACTAATGGTGCACACAGATAGCTCTAGCACAACGTGTTGTATAGCAGCTCGGTATGCAAGATTTTATGTTGGGGAATCCTCCCTTGCTGGCTAGTAATATTGAGCACAATGTCTCCAGCATCAGCTTGGCCAGTGAGTGGAAGAGGGATTCAAAGTGTTGATTGGATGGCAGGAGGCTAGAGACATTGCCAAGCGAGGTGGGGCATGGGATAGAAAGAACGACACTCCCACACCCTCTCTCCCCATCCCTGTCTTCCCCCCACGCAGCATCTGTCTCTTTTTGGAGAAATTCTGGAAAAATTGGAAAATTTGAAGGGCATTATGGGAATTTATGACAAATACACGGGGTATGTTGGGAATGGGGATTTTTAAAACAAGTAAAAAGAGAAGTCACTCCATGGCTCTTGACTCTCAAGCTCACCTAGAATATCATCATTTTTTTAAGTGAGTGTTTGCCACAATGAGTGCCCATTTAGTTATTTTATCAATTTAAAAAACACATATTTTTTTAAAACAAGTAAAAGGAGAAGTCACTCCATGGCTCTCGACTCTCAAGCTCACCTAGAATATCATCATTTTTTAAAGTGAGTATTTGCCACAATGAATGCCCATTAAGTTATTTTATCATTTTAAAAAACACATATTTTAAAAACTATTTTTCCTTTTTTCACTAGCAAAAAGGAAACACATCACTATAGCCTTAGCCCTTCGGGCAGGCCAATAAAAAGACGCATCCATTGAAGAATGTTTTTGGCAAGCCCTTTTCACATTGATATTCTACTAGCTACTAGTGGCTCTATTTTTAAAAAAATTCAATAGTAAGAATATTTCCCCTCCCTCCATTCCCCCCCCCCCAAATCTCATGTCGTATTCGTAACTCTACATGAGACCGTCCGCCATCCCCCTCATTGGGTGGCCCTCTGCCTCCTTTCTCCTGCTCCTCCTGTCTCACAAGCTTCTCCTCTTTCTGCAGCTCTATCACACAAGCTTGCCTTGCTTACCCACTTGGTTTGTGTGTGTGTGTGTGTCTGTGTGTGTGTGTGTGTGTGTGTGTGTGTGTGTGTGTGTGTGTGTGTGTGTGTGTGTGTGTGTGTGTGTGTGTGTGTGTGTGAGAGAGAGAGAGAGAGAGAGAGAGAAGAAGAAGAAGAAGAAGAAGAGGTTGTCTGTGCAGCCTCAATCATGACCTCCACACACACACACACACACACACACACACACACACACACACAAAGCCTCCATTGCGCATTAGAGATTAGGTTGCCTCGATCACGACCTCCAGATGAGAGAGAGAGAGAGAGAGAGAGAGAGAGAGAGAGAGAGAGAGAGAGAGAGAGATCACTCAAAACGGTGTTGAACTGTAGTCCCAAAATGGCAGCTCATGTAGAGCTTGAAAAATGACATTTAAGATTGGAGCCTATGAAGGGTGATGCTCTCCTGTGGATGTGCCGACTTGTCAACACTGGCACGGTGAGAGTGTAAGTAAGTGCTCTACACTTTGTGCATCATGGATAATGGACCAACGGACTTTCCGTTTAGGTTTCTGTAACACATGCATGTGAATATTTATGTAGATAGAAAAATCTTCTATCAACAGAAGATTGTGTATCTGTTTGGTGTTGCGGTGCTAGGAGAAATCCTTAGCTCCCCAAACCTATTATTCTCCCCATGTTATATTACCCGGGAGGAGAAGAGAAAGGAAAAGGTGAGTCTAGCAAGCAGGCATCTAAGCCTTGACAAAAGATCGACATTGTGGATTTTTCACTGGGTGAGTATGCTAAACCATATGACCTAGTTTAGGATGTATTGATGCAGGATCCAGAGATAACTTGGCCCCAATTACTCCATCTTGTACCAAGGAGGAGGAGACAATGGACGAAGATGGTAAGTACAAGAAAATCAAGAGCAAGGATAGTTGGGGCTATCTATGGGAGGAATATTGACGACATCCTACCAATCATGGATGCAAAAATGATGCACCATCTAGGCCTAGAGGTAAGTAGGTCAACACCTTGCCGAGCTAAAATGGCAAATAACGTCAGAGTGAAGTGCGTAGGCATTGTGAATGCAATCAAAGTGGAGGCGTTCAACACAGAAGTGGAGGTGGACATTTTTGTCGTGCCACACAAAGGGGAGGGCTGCTTATGGCTATGGAGGCTAAGCAAGACTGGAGTACCAGAATGATCCAAATGAAGGATGCAAAAGGGAAGTCCATATTCTATGACATGAAGACTGGGAAGCAACACAACATGATCTTGGAGGCATCAGAAGATGAGTTCACTAGTGACTCTTTGACCACCTCAGGAGAAGAGACAACAACAACTAAAGAGAGCGACAATAGCATCAAAGTAATGGGGGTCATCCTCAAAGACCCAAAAAGATTGACACAATCTAAAACACCATTGGGGAACCAAGAGGGACCATCAGGTACGCAACCCTTGGTGGACACAAGTTACATCGGATGCTCTCCAGTGATTTAAATGGTGAAGAGAGGAAAGAATATGTCTCTATGCTAGGTAACTTCACCACCTTGTTCATTGATGTTTATGACAAGATCACAGGCATCACAGTGGTACAACACCGCATAAGACTCAAGGAAGGAAGTAAGCCTGTAGTGCAAAAGCTCAGAAGGCTTGGGGTAATTCAACAAGAAACATTGCTCAAAGAGGTGAGGAATTTTCTACAGGAAGGTTTTATTTACCCCGTTGAAGACTCGGAGTGGGTCTCTCTAGTGGTACTCACACCAAAGAAGAACGCTAAGTGGAGAGTTTGTGTAGACTACAAACCTCTCAACGCAGCAACAAAGAGGGATCATTTTCCCCTCCCATTCCAAGACAAAATTCTCAATGAGGTAGCAGGTCATGAGCGCTACACACTATCTAATGGATACTCAGGCTTAGCATTGCATAAGAAGACCAAAAAAAGACAACTTTCATAACAACATGGGGATGTTTTGCTTACAGGGTGATGCCTTTTGGCCTCACCAACGCTCCGGCCACATTCCAACGCTATGTAACTTTTGTCTTCTATCCATACTTTGGTAAGTCAATACGAGTCTTCATAGATGATTTTTGCATCTAAAATTCTCGGTCCCTCCATTTGAGGAAGGTCTATGATGGACTGGCTAGGATACAAGCCTTGGGTGGCCAACTTAACGTAGATAAGTGTCACATTGATGAAAGCAAGGTCACTCTTCTTGGCCATGTGGTTTCAGCAAAAGGGATTGAGGCTGACCCTAGCAAGATTCAAGCTTTGGCATCTTTGTCATCACCCACCACAGCTAAGCAATTAGGCTCTTTCCTTTAGAAGGTAAGGTATTTGAGCAGGTTCATTCACTTGCTCTCTCAGGTGGTTCCCTCTACAACAAGTCACCCATAAAGATGTCTTCCTATGGAGTGAAGAAAATGAGCAATAGTTTACCGAAGTGAAATAGATCCTGGCTACACTTCCCACCATTGCACCCCCTAGATGGGACAAACCATTTTATGTTAACCCCAATGTAGAAAGTGATACACTTGGAGCCGTACTAAAGCAAAAGGACCCCCAAACCTCTTTCATGCATCGTATCTACTTCTCTAGTCGTGTCATGACCCAATCAAAAAAAAGATTCATCGCGGTAGAGCACATGGTGCTTGCATTGATGTTTGCCACTACAAAGTTTTGCTCTTATTTATTGCCTAAACCTTTTGTAATTCTGCCAATAAAAGAGGTCTTTCTGTATGTGATGCAACACATGGATGTCCCATCTAGAATCTCTAAGTGGCTTGTTAGATTACAAGAGTTTTATTACACCATGCAGGTAGAAAACTCCACCAGGGCTAGTCTAGTAGGTATTCTTACTCATTGTCACTATGAGAAGAAGCTAAAGGTCAACACAGAAGGTAAAGAAGTGACACCAATGGTAGAAATTCCTAAGCTAGAAAGAGCTCATTCTTTTTTCTTTGATGGAGCATACAAAAGAAAAGTGGACCAATCTGCAGCTGGTGTCATCATTTTCAATGAGCAAAAGGAAAAGGTATTTTCTATTGGGTAGCTATTACACTCCCACTCCAACAATGAAGCAGAGTGCGTGGCTTTAATTCTTGGATTAAAATCATGTGTTTTGCAAGGGATTCAATGCCTAAATGTGTTTAGCGATGGTATTCTTTTGACAAAGCAGATAAATGGCACTTGGATTTGTAAAAATCAGGTTTTACTTGGCCAATTATGCCAAGTTAAGGATCTTTTAAGGAAGTTTGAAGCACTGCAGCTATTTCATGTCCCTAGGGTAGAAAATCAAGAGGCAGATGCTCTAGCCAAGGAGAGAATACAAGATGTTCCCATAGGAGCAATCAAACTGAAACTACCCCTCTTTCAAGGTAGTGATGCTATGCTTGATATCACCAGCTTATTATATACAGGAGAGTGTCATGAAGGGTATACCAAGGGCCAGAACAATGGCTTGTCAAAAAGGCAACAAGATACCGCCTTGTAAACAGAAACTTATATTGCAAGGGCAAAGACCAGATTCTTAGGCAAGTGCCAATCTCCAGTGAAATCACGAAGGTAATCTCAAGTTTCCATGATAGTGTCGGTGGCGGCCATTTTGCTCTAGATATTACCAGTAGGAAGATTTTACAAGCAGGATTCTCTTGGCTTAGTCTGAACAGGGATGTGCATCATTGGTGTAAAACCTGCAAAGCTTGTCAAGTGTCCAATGATTGTACACTAACCTATGAGCCACAGACTCCTATCATCTCATATGGTCCGTTTGAAAAGTGGGGAATAGATGCAACTGGTCCTTTACCAAGGGCCCAACCAGGTAAACTATACATACTAGTTGGTGTAGGCTACATGACCCGATGGGCGGAAGCAGCAACCACTATGCACATTACAGCCCAAGAAGTGGCGAAGTTCATATTTGAGCACATTTTTTCCCTTTTTGGCACACCTCTGGAGATAATATCTGATAGAGGACCAGGTTTCAGAGGCAATTTGGTGGAAGAACTGATGAAAAAGTTAGGCATTACACGCCGACATTCCACCCTGTACTATCCATAGTGCAATGGTCTAGTGGAAAAGGTAAACGACATGATCTATAAGATCATCACAAAGCAGGTGAATAACCACACAAGTGATTGGGATAAGCATCTCATGGCCGCTCTTTGGGCCTACTGCACGACATTCCGAACATCACTAGGTTTCACCCCTTTTCATCTGGTATATGGAAAGGAGGCCATTCTACCCATCGAGGTGTAGATAGCTAGCTTGCAAGTCATGGCTAGCCAATTACAGCGCCAATTGCCCATCTCCACAACCAGATCCTGGATCTAGAAAGGCTTTAGCTAGATAGGGAAGACACGATCAATCACTATGCAGCACAAGCAGAGCAACGCCGACTCACATTCAATCAAGGGCTTAAGAAAAAGGGTCTGGAGAAGGGCATGTTAGTGTTGAGATACGACAACAGATTTGACACTAGGAAAGATAAGAAATTTCAACCCAGATGGGAAGGGACATTCATTGTCAAAAAGTGCTACGCCAACAACAGCTACAAACTAATGGAAGGAGATGGTCACATTCACAAGACCAGAGTCAATGGATGGAGGCTCAAGAGGTACTTCTTAAGATTTGATCCAGAGTTCTTGCTAGATATTCCAGAAGAGGGAGAACCCTCCAACTCTGCTGCATGAGAATCAAAAGCAAAGCTAGAAGCATGAATGCCTCTAGCCAGAAGGGAGGGCTAATGATGGCCGATTTTTGAAACCGCGACCGCAAGAACCAACCCCAATCAGGAAGGAGCGTAATACAAGGAAAACAATATAAAACAAAGTTTTTGCATGCACCACCACCCCTTCCATGCTTGCAGGTGGTGGGCCGCCTCTCAGTTTGGCCACACTCCTTCATTATCACCAGAGGACGAATCCTCTCTCTCTTGCTCGGCTCCGCCAACCCACTCTCTCTCTCTCTCTCTCTCTCTCTCTCTCTCTCTCTCTCTCTCTCTCCTCTATTCCCCGTTACCCTCTCTCACACCTCAACTCCCTCACCCCTCCATCCCTCTCTCTCTCTCTCTCTCTCTCTCTCTCTCTCTCTCTCTCTCTCTCTCTCTAATCGCCACAGGCCGGACAATAGCTCTCTCTGTCTCATTATTCTCTCGCACCCCATCTCCCCCTCTCACACACACACACACCTACATACTCACTCTCTTCCCGCCCATACACTCTCCCCCACACATCCCTCCCTGGCATGCTCTCACCCTCACGCTCCCTCAATCCCTTTGACTTCCTCCCCTCGGTGTCGACATAGGAAGCCACAGGCCGGACAGTAGTTCTCTCTCTCCTCATTATTCTCTCACACCCCATCTCCCCCTCTCACACACCACACCACCCCTCACCCCTCATACTCCCTCTCCCCATCTCTCACTCTCGCCCTCTCTGTCTCTCTTTCCCCTCGTCCAGCAGCCCACAGGCAGCAGGGCGCAAAAGTTTCTCTCTCTCTCTCTCTCTCTCTCTCTCTCTCTCTCTCTCTCTCTCTCTCTCTCTACACATGCACACACAAACTCACACACACACCCACACACTCACCCTATCCCCTCAGCCACTCGCCATCCGCCCCGCTCACTCACGCCATCGCCCCCTCCCCCCCCGTCCTCTATAGCGTGCACGTAAGCAGCATATATATATATATATATATATATATATATATATATAATTCCTCTCCCTCTCATTCCCACACAGGCTGTTGTTGCACACACACACACACACACTATATCACACACTACAAATACATACACACACACACACCCCTCACTCCAACCTCCCCTCATTTCCCGCTCTCTTTTTGTACACACTCACATGCACATACATACACGAGCACGCATACGTTCAAATGCATATGCGCACGCATATAAACACACAATACACACACCCACAAAAGGTTTAAAAAATGAAGAAATTCGACATCGACACCCAACATCAAAGAAGAAGGACGGCCAAATCACCCCGCAAATCACACGGTAGAAACATAAAATCAAGAAGTGACGCCAAAGGCATGCCTCGGCTGGCCCCGAAACTGGGCCCCAAAACTCGCGAACGCACTACACCAATGCACCAGCGAGGCCCGCCATTCGTCGGCATCTTGTCCACGATGCATCTATGCAGTAACATCCGTAGGTTATTATTATTTTCTAGTTTCAAGCCAAAAACCTGTATAAAAAACCCATTGTAAATTGCCACCTCTCTATGGGTGATGGTCACAAAGGCCCACATAGGAGATATCATTTTAAAAATTCCCCTAAGACAAAGCAAGGGTCAACCATCTGGGACCCAACTCTTTGCTTTGTCTCTTTTGATTAGAGCCCTAACCTAATCAGATTATCCTAACCTAATGCACCCCGCCCCTATAAAAGGGCACTGAGAGGTCACTATCAGAGGACGGACAACACTTGCATCAAGAAAGATGAGATTTTAGGGCAGCATTTTGAAAAGTTAGCACTAAGAGAAGGAAGCCATGTCCACACCCTGACTCCAAGGATTGCCACACATACACAAGAGAAGAATCTCCGTGCTTATAGAATCACCTCTAGAGAACGCATTATAGGCTCACTATCTCTCTCTATCACCATAGTCGACATCTCGCCGAAGCAAAGGTTTCTATAAATATCGCTTTGATTTAAGTTCCCTTCACATCTGGAGGGGTCTCTCTCTCTCTCTCTCTCTCTCTCTCTCTCTCTCTCTCTCTCTCTATGTGCAGTGTTTGTGCTATTTCAAATCACCATTGTCCGCGTCCTAACCGCTCAAAGCTAAGTGGTGTCCCCTGTTCATTTTCCATAGCCAACTCGACGTGCACGGTGCTGACGTTTGAGACCGTCGAATCCGTGTCGTGCTTTGTGCTCGTCGTCACAATCTTTGTGATCTTACAACCCTTTCTTGCAAAGTGGTAGACTCTTTTCTCTCTCAATATACCTAGCATGTGAGGACTGTAATTACTTTCTAGGCTCAAACACACCTCTACATTACATTCACTGACGAAGAGAACGAGCCAAAGCTGTCTCCAGCTTCCCAGATTATCTCGGTCTCTCCCACGGTTGGTCCTGATGCACTCTACAAACCAAAGAAAACTCTTTCAGTTTTTGTCTCTCTCTTCACGTGCATGGATGGGCACAGAGCTGTCGCTCCCTCATGTGGACGTGCCCCTGAGCCATCTCCTCAAGTCCCGTGAGCCAATGTCTCCTGGAGCAAAACCATAACATGCTTCACATCCCTTGTCCCCAACCATACAAAGAGCGCCATTCTTCACTATTTTATGTGCCTCTACAGCAAACGCCACTCGCATGTGTGCCCTGCAACAAATCCTTGCACCTCGAAACAAGCACACGCCCTGCTGGAGCTGCACCTGCTGATGCTCCTACCCCTTGGTATTGTACACACAACCTCATATCACCATCACCTCTAGCTTCCACTCTCGGAGCGATAAAGGACAGAGAGATTGTGCAGATGCACACAAAGAAAGAGAGAGAGAGAGAGAGAGAGAGAGAGAGAGAGAGAGACTTAGGCGCTTTGATTTGTGTGTGTGTGTGTGAGAGAGAGAGAGGGGAGGTTAGGACTATTGTAGTGTATGGTGTCCATGACTCCTTTCTCGCACAGTCTCCCATGCCGACCTGGGAAGCAAAAGAGAGAGGAAGAGAAATTCCACACACACACAAATATATCCTCTCTTGTTGCACTCGCAACTAAGACCACCACCATCAGCCATTCCATTTAGCACGCACATCGATTACTTTTTTATGCTAATATCGTCTCGGAGCAAGTTGGGCTAGCGCATCCAAAAGCGGGACGAGAGAGAGAGAGAGAGAGAGAGAGAGAGAGAGAGAGAGAGAGAGAGAGAGAGACTTGTAGGGTAACGAAACAAAGAGAGAGACACCCACACCTCCCCCGCTACCTGCTCTCCTCACCAGACTAATGGTGCACACAGATAGCTCTAGCACAACGTGCTGGACGGCAGCTCGGCAGGCAAGATTTGTTATTGGGGAATCTTCCCTTGTTGGTTGGCAATATTGAGCAATGTCTCCAACATCAGCTCGGCCAGCAAGTGGAAGAGGGCTTCAGAGTGTTGATCTAATGGCAGGAGGCTGGAGACATTGCGGAGGGAGGTGGGGCATGGGCTACAACAGCCAACCAGCCACTTGCATACCAAACAGGGCATGAGACATGTAGGCTAACGCCCCTGTAGGATTCTCTTTGGCTAGTAGGTTGCACTAGTTGTGCCCGTACTAAGAGACAGAAAGAACGACACTCCCACACCCTCTCTCCCCATCCCTGTCTTCGCCCCACGCAGCATCTCTCTCTTTTTGGAGAAATTTTGGAAAATTTGAAGGGCATTATGGGAATTTATGACAAATACAAGGGGGCATGTTGGGAATTGGGATGGCCGTCCCCCTCCTTGGGTGGCCCTCTACCTCCTTTCCCCTGTTGCTCCTGTCTCACAAGCTTCTCCTCTTTCTGCAGCTCTATCGCACGAGCTTGCCTTGCTTACCCACTTGGTTTGTGTGTGTGTGTGTGTGTGTGTGTGAGAGAGAGAGAGAGAGAGAGAGAGGGGAAGAAGAAGAAGAAGAGGTTGTCTGTGTAGCCTCGATCACGACTTCCACACACACACACAAATCCTTCATTGTGCGTTAGAGATTAGGTTGCCTCGATCACGACCTCTAGATGAGAGAGAGAGAGAGAGAGAGAGAGAGAGAGAGAGCACTCGAAACGGTGTTGAATTGTAGCCCCAAAATGGCAGCCCATGTAGAGCTTGAAAAATGACATTTAAGAGTGAGATAGAATCTCCGTTGATTCTTTGCTTCGTTTCTTTTCCAAAATGGGTAGCACCTACTACTGGTCATTAATTAATTATGCCCTTGGATTCTTGGAGAAGTCCAAAGGGAAAGTGAAAGAGCCCTCACCATCAAAGGCTCTGTCTCCTCCCCCAAATTTTGCCATCCTTTGTCGCTATGCCCTCTCCCCCCCTCGTCTATATATGACACGGGGTCGAAGTCATGGGATCCCCGGCAGACACTTTATCAGCAAGGGGGCAGGGGCCTTTGGGCTGTTGGATCGACGCAGCAGGGTAAGAGGGGGGGGGAAAGAGTTTTATAGTACTGCACTCAGAATCATCTCAAACAGGTGGGGCATGTTGGTTGGATAGGGAGTGCGAGTATGGAGCAAGAGGTGATAAGGTCGAGTCCTGTGCAATGATGGGGACTGTACTTTTTTGCCATGCAGAGATAGGCTCAATGGTGGATTGAATATCCACCGTAGATCCCTCGAGAAAGTCGCGTGACATTTATAGATGAGGTGAGAAGGGTGATGAGAGAGCAGAGGATGGCAACTCAGTGTTTGTGCATGTGTGTGTGTGTGTGTGTGTGTGAGAGAGAGAGAGAGAGAGAGAGAGAGAGAGAGAGAGATGGTATGCCATTGGCAGTGAGAGGGGACATGCGCATGGCATCTATCTCACGCAAAGTAGCCATGGTTGTAGAGTAGCATTGACAAGGGTCCAAGGGAATGGTGCGCAAGGATAGGACATTCGTGCCTCTGTGTCTATCTCACTTCTTTGAGTTCAAACCGAGAACTAAGTAGACGGAAAATGGAAAATGGAGGGGGGAGAGCCTCGTCTATAAATGTCACACGACTTTCTCGAGGGATCTATGGTGGATATTCAATCCACCATTGATCCTATCTCTGCATGGCAAAAAAGTACAGTCCCCACCATTGCACAGGACTCGACTTATCACCTCCCGCTCCATACTCGCACTCCCTATCCAACCCACATGCCCCACCTGTTTGAGATGATTCTGAGTGCAGTACTATAAAACTCTTTCCCCCCCCCTCTGCCCCTGCTGCGTCGATCCAACGGCCCAAAGGCCCCTGCCCCCTTGCCGATAAAGTGTCTGCCGGGGATCCCATGACTTCGACCCCGTGTCATATATAGACGAGGGGGGGAGAGGGCATAGCGACAAAGGATGGCAAAATTTGGGGGAGGAGACAGAGCCTTTGATGGTGAGGGCTCTTTCACTTTCCCTTTGGACTTCTCCAAGAATCCAAGGGCATAATTAATTAATGACCCGTAGTAGGTGCTACCCATTTTGGAAAAGAATCGAAGCAAAGAATCAACGGAGATTCTATCTCACTCTTAAATGTCATTTTTCAAGCTCTACATGGGCTGCCATTTTGGGGCTACAATTCAACACCGTTTCGAGTGCTCTCTCTCTCTCTCTCTCTCTCTCTCTCTCACATCTAGAGGTCGTGATCGAGGCAACCTAATCTCTAACGCGCAATGAAGGATTTGTGTGTGTGTGTGGAAGTCGTGATCGAGGCTACACAGACAACCTCTTCTTCTTCTTCTTCCCCTCTCTCTCTCTCTCTCTCTCTCTCTCTCTCTCTCACACACACACACACACAAACCAAGTGGGTAAGCAAGGCAAGCCCTTCTCAGTCTTTCCCTGCCCTGTTTTGCTATGCTCTACTCTGTCCCCTTACCTCGCGTGCTTTGCACAAGGAGCCACAAAATAGTTGCATGCCATTCTTGCTGGACGCTCTCGATGGAAGTTACCCCCTACTCTGAGCTGCAATTCCTACACACACACACACACACACTAACACAACTTGCACTTACACCCAGGGCCCATCTGTCATCAACAACGGACACGCTATTTCTCTCATGCCCCTCTCTAGCCTAAGTGTCCCCCTGCCTTTCCGCGTCACAAAAATCTCTCTCTTCATGCCTCTCTCTGCCTTCCTTTTCATATATTCCCAAAAATGCGCTACAGATTTTCCAAAATTTCCAAAATACCCTTGGTTGTGAGAGTGAATTTCTTCAAAAATAAAAAAGTATACAGCTTTTCATAAGGAAACTGATTCTCTATCATACAAGATGCTAGAATTAGAATTTGAGTTGGCTACGCAGGCTTTGAAGATGAATTGTTTCATTATTTTTTGACATAATGCCTCTCTTTTTTGCGAGGTAATTTGTGATGAATTACATGCTAAGCACTCAAAAACGGATCTCAATCGTCAAAAAGGCATAAATATTAGGAAATCTTGAAGAATCCATCCAAAATAGATACAAGGATATTTGGGAATTTCTGCAAATTACAGGGGTATTTTGGTAAATTTCCCAAAATAAACTTGAACCCACCTAGCCCTCCATCTCCGACCTTGGCCCTTCAAATTACCAAATTATCCACCAAGATTCCCTTTAACAAAGCACTAGTTCAAAATTGAATTCATTTTCTCTAGATATTCCTAGAGAATTTGAGAATTTGAAACAGAACGAGCTCTCCCTATAGCCATCATCCCCTATGTGTCCCCCCCCCCCCCCCCCGCCCCCTCTTGTGGAGGACATAGACTCTTGAGAGAAAAAAATCTTTCTCTGTTCTATATGTCATTGGCTTGAGACACGACCAGCACCTCTCTCTCTCTCTCTCTCTCTCTCTCTCTCTCTCTCTCACACACACACACACACCTTCCCCTTACAATCTCAAAAGGGAACTAGTCTTGCGTGGTGGACATTGTTATACAACAGAAGTTGAACTTATCCACATTGATATCAAGTATCTATGAGAAAAGAAAAGAAGTGTGCCCTATTTGATATACAGATATGATTATTGAGATTGTGCATGTACGAATGAGAACTAGTGAGAAAAATATGTAGCTAAACTAAGCTTAAGTAAGCTCAGAAATTACAAAAGGCATCAAAAATATAAAAATTAAATTGCACTACTATCAATCTGACAATCGCGTACGGGTGTCGTCCAATTGTCAAAGCTGGAGGACAATGTTTGTGTCTAGCTACATAAAACCAATGTAAATAGTTAAACATTTTGTGTTGCAATGAAGCGTCATAGAGTGAAAATGCTAATTATACAGTGCATGTCATGCAAAAGTGACATACAAAAGTATGGTGGAAAGTTGGCACTGTGGTCTCTCCAAAAATTATGAGAAACGGAAGCCGTGTCCTGTTCCATAGCATTTATGTGTTGCACCAAGCAAACGCATAGACATGGGGATTTGGATGCAGATAACGGACCTTGCATTGTTGTCGAGTTGGAGTCGTGCTTGTGCAATCAAAATGTCCATTGTTGTGAATATATGTGTCTAGCAAAAATGCCTGCAAGAACTGGGATGGCCATCTGATCACCCATTCCACCTTTCTCTTCATTGCCTCCATTTTGCATGGCAAAACTAGTGAAAGTCCTCATTGATCTTCATCAATTGCTCTCTGTTGCAGTCCTCCAAAGCTTGCAACACATAGCAGGCTCTCAAAAACATGAACTATCTATTGATTTTGTAGCTCATGTCCACATCACCCCCATAGCTCTGCATGTCAAAGTGATATTTTCTTATCATGCTTGTTGTTATCCCATTCTTGTGAGGTGTGGGGGATGGATTCTCTCTAAACATCACCCTTTGCTTTGCCTTGATCAAGCAACTTGTAAATGTCTATATGGATGCCTCCGACTTTTGAAGAAGCGAAGCAAAATTCATTGCAAATCACATTAGACAGGCTCACAAAGCTCTCAACCACATTATATGATGAAATTAAAGTAGAGGCATTAGAGGCAACACAGTCGGGGGCATATGCATTGAACTCTTAAGAAAGGCGGTCATCACTATCACAATTTCCATGATTGCTTGTCATAGAAGAGTGCTGGTTATCATAATATTTATGAAAGACTGTAAGATAATCAGACAAATAAGTAGCAACATATTCTTGGTCAAGATCACAGTAGTGCCCATGAACATTATGGTGGTGCAGAAAAGATAATGACCTATGGTCTATCTCCGCAGTATATTCCAAGAAATCAACCTGACTTTTTGTCATCTAAAGATCGTCACCTTCTGCTCATCATGGTTGGCATCCTTGAGTATGGCATCCCAGCTACAACGTCACAATGTCCTTAGGAGGCTGCTTTCCTGTCAGCATTTCCAGTAGCATGGCTCCCAGGCTCAACATAGTAGAACTTTATGGGATTCATACCATGGCCAGTTGCAAATCGACAAGGCAATCGCTTATGTACCTCTATCTTCACACGATAATTCCACCAGCAATGGCAGGACAACAAGGGTACCCCCATCGCCTCCATCCACAATCGGTTTAAGCGCTTGTTTTTTTCACCTTTTAACATCAAGAGAAGCTCATCTACAACTATGGTCCCTGTAGGAACAATCCAAGAATGATTATCTCTGTAGCTAGTGATTGTCACGTTACTAGGAATCTATGATTGATGGGGCTCCTCTTGCTTTCTACATTTTGGAATGGGCTCATCCATCTCTCATGTGCTGCTATTATCGGCAAAATTTTTGAGGGAGCGTTTCATTTATTTATTGCTTATTGCTTCATTGTGCTGCTTTTGAAGCAATAAAAAGCTAGAATGTAGTGCAACTATGGTCCATGTAGGAACGATTATCTCCATAGCCAGTGATTGTCACATTACTGGAATTCTATGGTTGATGCGGCTCCTCCTTTGTGCATTTTGGAACGGGTTCATCCATCTTGTGAGTTAAATATATGCCGATCTTCAACGTCAATTTTGCATTTGTGTATCCCTATTGTCCACACAAGCGTCATGTTCCTTAAAGGTATGCTGAAACTAATTTGTTTGTTTAGATCTTTGAGGTCTCTTAGATTGTTTTCACTATGACTAGAAACTTCAAAGCAAAGACAACCCAAATTCTAAGTGATTATATGTGGGTTTCCAAGAACGGGCACATTTTTATAAATGGTAGCATTGGAGACTCCAGGTTTTCCATGCTTCCATAGAGTGCATCTCATGAAGTTGTGTGAGTTCCTACAACGTTCCAATTCCTGCATCAGCATTTCCTAGGACTAATTATCAAAAGATATTCAATAAGAGATTGGATGCAATGACAAGGATGTTTACAATGGTACTCTCTTTGTACATTTCCATTGTATCATGTATATTATTATATTTTCTTTGTTGAAAAATTAAGCCAGATATGAACAAGATGCTCTCATTGAAGTGCTTTAGGATTGAAAGAATCTAATATGAAAATGGAAAAAAATATATATTATAGCATGGCCCATGTCACTATTATAATATGGACCATGTCACAATTAGAACATGGACCATGTCACAGCTTTGTATCATGTGCTTTATTCTATTTCTTGTTGAGAAGTTGAGATAAACATCCACAAGAATGTCTCTTCCAAATCCTTTTGTTGGTCATTTCATGGTATTGGTGATCAATGTAGTAGCAAGATTGTACATTGATCACTTAGTTTGACATTGCAAACTATGATGCATTGCAAGGATAGCAGCTATTTGCACCATCGCATCATTAGATACGCTTGCACGTTCATTTTTTTGTACAGGTTGTTAGTCCTCCAAGATGTCATGTCCAAAAGTGTATAGCAACTTGGACAACTCAGATAGCTTACAAGTAGCCATTTTTTGCTCCCTTGTACTCAATTTTCATGCCATACAAAGTCATTGGTAGTTGTGCGCTCCTTGCCGCACTGTCGAAGCAAGGGACTTGCCAATACACCGTATGCGAGCCACAACGGCTCCAAGCACACAACAAGCCTAAACTAGCAAGCTCAAGAAA
Source organism: Adiantum capillus-veneris (assembly GCF_014529385.1). Taxonomy (NCBI): domain Eukaryota; kingdom Viridiplantae; phylum Streptophyta; class Polypodiopsida; order Polypodiales; family Pteridaceae; genus Adiantum; species Adiantum capillus-veneris. Next base: position 11,138 of record NW_028221416.1, on the reverse strand, counting down.
ACAAAGGGTGTGTCACTCACCGCTCTACTCTCGCCTTCGTGGTGGATTCCTCGCCGCGATGAAGAAGAAGCTGCAGTCGTGCCGCGCTCAACCGCTTCGCCGCCGTCGTGCCTTCGTAATGCTCGATCGCACACACACTCTCCCTCTCTCTCTCTCTCTCTCACACACACACACAAGGAGGTGAAGAAGAAGAAGAAGATGGAGATGGAGCAAGAGCACTCTTCAATTGCACAAATGAGAGAATGAGTAAAAATTAGGTTTAGTTGGCTTTTATAGGAGCTCACCCCATTCACACTTGGGCGCCCATGCTTAGCCAACTAACCCCTTGAATGTCCAAGTTAAAGTGCGCCTCTCATCGACGATCACTCTACCTTTCCCTATTGGTCCGACAAGCCCGGTACCTGACTCTAAATCATACATAATACGCGTCCATCGTAGGTGATGGGTGTCCGTGTGCCATGAGGGTTAACATGCCCCCCTTCCTGATGTAGATTTCGTCCTCGGAAGCTATTGAGTTGAAGCTGGTTCGTCGAGGTGGAAGAGCATTTGAGATGAATGTCCTTAGCTTTCTTCAGTCACTGCAAAATCAAACAACATTGGCACAGTAATGGCATTCTCTTAAAAAGCATATGCAGTTTTAGGTAGAAAAATTGATTGGTCAAAGAATTTCAAACAATTTGTTAGCAATGAACATTAAATTGCATTGTAATCAAATGCATAAACAGATGTAAAGGTAAAAAATTAAACAAGTCTGGGGTCACTAATTTGACGGTCGAAAAGCACTAGAGATCGAATATTAATACCATGGGTAAGCTTCTTAATTTTCAGTGGTCAATTAAGTTGTTTAATCGCGAGAGCCAAGTATTCATGTTCAAGGGCTGACTAGAGGCTATATCTAGAAAACCTTGTAGTTAAGCTACCATAAAAGGAATTTCTCATGAAATCATCGCCTGGCTGATTACTTTTTCTTTGACCCCCCAAGGTCTTTTCACAGTGATTCAATTATGATGTGTGTGCTTATTTTGTATGCCTTGGGTTTTTTGCTTTTCAAGGAAAAGCGCCCACACTGGGAACCTCTAGGGCTCTAGTACCATAGGCAATACATGTGAGTGAAGTACCAAATCAAGCTGAGATTTCTCTTCCAGCTTAAAATTTTACATTGTGGCACTTTGATTTTTTGTTTGTTCATTTTCATCATTTTAATTTTGTAACTTTGGGGGGCCATATAACACTGTTACCCTCCCCAGGCTCATCACATTAGTAAACTCCCTTTATAATACTTAAGCTAAAGGTCGATAGGGTTAAGCCCACTAGAAAGCCCTAGTACATTTCATACAATGCTGCCTAAATCGGATTAAGAACCTAAGTAACCATTGCTTATTAGGAAGGCATTCCCCATGGTATTAAGAGAAGATTTCTAATACCTAGCTTGGTCAAACTAACTTAGTCGGACTGCTTGATTTTTACACCTAAACAAGTGATTATGACAAAAGATTGCATTGAATTAAATGTTGGATACTAAGCCAATGCGCTGAATAGTATGCTACCAATCACAATCAAAGCAGACAAACATGGATGCAAAAAAGATAAGGGCAATGCTAATGGACAAGAAACACCTGTTTGTGTTGATGGTCGCGCTTGATATGAAGTGTGAACGAGAGAAAGGTTCCATGAAGGTCCAAATCCTATCAATAGCAACACGCTCCTGTACACACTAGGAAACAAAAGGAATACCTCCAGGAGGCACATCAGTGGGAAAAATTAAAACTCCTAAAAAACAAACTCAAAACACAATCTAGACCCCTAACCTACCTATCTGTCACCCCTTTTAGAATCAAGGAAAGAGGATATTATATAAACCGGGTGGCCACCCTAAGGCTAGGCCTCTATCCTCATCATCTAGATAAATAAAATCGTTGTCCGTGAGGCCATAGTCTTCCTCGGTCTCTATTAGTTCCTCTTCATCATCCTCTTGTGCAAGCATGCTAATCAAGAACCTCGTGATGCGTGGATACTCATCTTGTGCAAAAGAATAAGCATGTGCCATTGGAGACACATTCGCCACTGGGTAGGGATCACTAGTTAGCCATAGACGTATCAGCCATTCTAACTCCTCAAAATTTCTCTCACATGCAAGGCTCTCTATCAAATCCCATTCGCAAGAAAGTATAGGGTAGCATACGTAGAACACTTGTTGAAAAGACAAGGGGTACCTTTCATCAAAAATAGAAGTGCATGCCTCTGGTGAAGTAGCCATTTCTGACAAGACAGATAGATTTGGTTAGGCCTTTAAAACATAAGAGTTGTTTTTGTGTGTTGCTTGACTTGACACGGTGAATTTGGACTTATATGTAAGATCTGATAGGGTGCTCTCTCATTGCTAGGCGCTCTTGCTCTTTACTATTTTTGTTTTTTTGTGAGTATAAGGCTATATATATACATTCCCTAAGATCGGAGATTAAGAGGTCAGGGAAAAAGTTGAGAGGGAAGCAAGTGAATGATGGATGTCCACAAACACTCCCCCCTTCCTTGGGTAGATCATACCGTTTGAAATGAGCTTGTCACCCTTTGAAACCAATTGTTCCAGTTGGTAATAGGTGAGGATTTTTGCCAGTAGTTTTCTATTACCCTAGGTGCCTCGTCAAGTTGTAAGGGTGGTAAGGTACTCTCCCAGGATTTTATTTGCAACGTTGTTGTAGGTGGTGAACTTACCCCGGAAGGTGCAAACTCTTTCGTGCTTGGATGGATATGTACAGTGGTAGGTGGAGGTTGTGTCGAAGCTTCTATTTGCATATAGGAACTACATGAAGAGCAAGAAGCTTCATTTGATTTCCCTGTTCCTGAGCTAGGTGGAACAAATCGTTCTTTCTTTGGTACCCAAACTAGCTCTAGAACGGGTGTGTAACATTCCATGATTTTTTCCTTTCCGCGATTTTCAATTTGTTTTGGAGCCACAGGATTGGGTTTACATGGGCCAGGTGACAGGTAAGAGTACACTTTACGTTTGGGCACCCAGATTTGATCATTTCCTTCATAGTATCCTTGGGCTTCCAATAGTCGTTTAGGAATCCAACGCAGCGTTTCTTTACATTTCTTGGAGTGAGTGGTACGGTTCTTACTAGGTTTCCGTTTTTTTGCATCAACCATGCTCACTACAGAGGTTTTAGGGACCCACTTGTATGTTTTCTTTGTTATATTAGGATGGTTCTTGTGTGTCTCAAGCTTTCTTTCAACTACATTAGTTGAAGCTCTAGAGAGTTGGGCTATGGGGACGTATGGTTCAACCTCCTGGACATGCAATGTCTTGGGTTTTATTTCCTTGGGCAATATCTCAGGGACTATGGCTTGAGTGGTAGGGCTAAGAGTTGGTTTTTGCGTTGTAACACCCCCAGTCCCCCAATCAATAGTGCATTTGGTGGCTATCATCCACGTGCGGCCTAGGTTTATATTGCCCTCCATAGTTCCAGTAGGCATGACCAAAAAGTCTTGAGCTACCACCCCATTGTCATAACTGACAGAAGTGTGCCAGATTCCAAAAACTGCAGTTTTTTTCTTGTTGACACCCTTGACTTGGATAATACTCTCAGATAGAGGTGGCTTCCCTAACTGACACCACACCCCATAGGATAGCAGATTGTATTTAGCACCCGTGTCCAATAAGGCGTTATATAGCACTTTTCCATAGGCACTATTTAACTCAATGGGGTATCGTAGAGGTGTGTCAGAGTCCAACCCATCCTCTTCGATTTCCACGTGGAATGCATTTGTGACCCCAAGGTTAGCCTCTCGTTTTTGTCATATACGTTGTTGTCGCTCCTTAGCCTCAGCTTGAGCTTGTATCTTGTTTAACTCGGTTTGTGCTTTGGCGGCCTTCTTTTGATGAATGGCCCGTAGTTCTTCTTGGCTTAAAGGATCATAATATCTTTTGAATTTACTCCCATTGAGGAATCCAATGGTTTCAACTCCATCAAGAGTTTCCACACAAAGGGTACCTTGTGGGGTAATTTCACATACTCTATATGGTCCTTTACCAGCATATTTCAACTTTTTCTTCTCTTTACGTACTCCATACATAAGGACTTTATCACCAACTTTGATATCCTTGTCCTTCACATGGCGATCAAACCACTTCTTTCTCCTATCCTTTTCCACAAGAGCATTTTGCACAGCCAACTGTCTCTCTTCGTCTAGTTTTTCTAAGATAAACAAACGCTCGGTTAAGGGGTTACCATTCCATCCTTCTTGCGAAGCTACCCTAAGACTAGAATGACAAACTCCCAAGGCATAACCGCTTCTTGGCCGTATACCATTTTGAATGGCGTACAATTAATAGCCACTTTATAAGCAGTACGATAAGCCCATAGAGCAGATGTCAACTTCAAATCCCAATCAGTGCGATGAGCTTCTACCGTCTTGGTTAAAATAGAGATTAGAGTCTTGTTGGTGCTCTCGGCTTGTCCATTAGCTTGCGGGTAATAAGGTGTAGACTTATGGTGGGATATCATAAAGGTCGTGGTAAGCTCTCTTATTACCTCATTTATAAAATGGGTACCATTATCACTAACAATTTCAAAAGGGCAACCAAATCTTGTGATAATGTTCTCAAAAAGAAACTTAGCTGTTGTCCTCGCGTCAGCTTTTTGTGAAGCCTTAGCTTCAGCCCACTTTGTTACATAGTCCGTAGCAACTAGAATATATCGAGATTGAGTGTTGCGAGCTGCGGGACTAATTGGGCCTACAAAGTCTAAGCCCCATTTTTCAAATGGTTGGGTTACTTTAATAGGATGTAAGGGCATTCTGTCCTTGCGCTGTGTGGTCTTGTAACGTTGGCACTCATCACACCCTTTTGTAAAAAGTGATGCATCCTTAAATAAAGTTGGCCACCAATAGCCTGATTGCAGCACCTTTCTAGCAGTCAGGTCCCCTGAAAAATGTCCTCCTGCTATGCCCATATGTGCTTCTTGCAAGATATACAAATATTCATCCTCGCGGGCACAACGCCTAAGAATATCGTCCTTGCCTAATCTATACAGGGTTCCGGCAATCAAACAATAGGGTTCACATTCTTTTACTAGCCTTCGAGCGATATCCTTACGAAGTTCCTTGGGTGGAAAACCATTAACTAAAAAGTTAACAATGTTCTCACTCCATTCAGGCATAGTCTCAACTATGAATAGGGAAGTATCGGGTAATTCATCATCAACTCCTGTAGGGGCTTCACCATTGGGTATGCGAGACAAATGATCAGCCATGACGTGCCTTTTACCGGGTCTCACTACAATCGTGAAATCAAACTCAAGAAGAATTAACAACCATCGTGTGATTCTTCCTGTGGAGCATGGCTTGTTTACCAGATACAGCAACGCTTGATGATCCACATAAAATACAAACTTGTTTGCCAGAAGGTAGTAGCGAAATTTCTTTACTGCATAAACCATTGCCAAACCTTCTCGCTCTGTAGTGGTGTAGTTCCTTTCAGCATCGTTCAATTGACGGCTTGCAAAGCTAATGGGATAGTCCAATTTATGTTCTCCTGGTTGAGTGAGAACACACCCAATAGCAAAGTTTGATGCATCAATATGCACATGGAAAATGACATCCCAGTTAGGTGTCCTTAAAATTGGAGCACTTGCTAGTGTTTTCTTCAATTGTTCATAGGCCTGGTCACACTCTTCAGTCCATTTAAATTCAATGAGAAGCTTGTACAAAGGACGTGCTATCTCAGCGAAAAATAAAATAAACCGTCGATAATAACCCACGTGTCCCATGAACCTTTGAACTCCCTTGTAATTGGTTGGTGGTGGTAACTCTAGAATCACTTTAATTTTGCTCTCATCGGTTGAGATACCATTCTTGGATACTATATGCCCTAAAATAACTCCATGCTTGACCCAAAATTGGCATTTGAACGGGTTCAATGAGATACGATATAACCTACATTTTTCAAACACCTTCCGCAAACATGATAGATGTTCTTTCCAAGAAGAGTAAACACAAAGGTCGTCTAAGAAAGCTTCACAAAACTCTCTCAAATATTCTTTAAAAGCAGTGTTTATTAATCGTTGGAATGTAGCAGGGGCATTTGTTAAGCCAAAAGCCATCACACGAAATGCAAACACGCCAAATTCTGTGATGAAGGCAGTTTTAGCTTGGTCCTCTAGCGCTATCGTGATTTGGTTGTAGCCTGAGTACCCATCTAGAAAGCTATAAGCTTCCTTGCCTGCAACTCTTTCGAGTACATGTTCGGAATATGGTAGGGGGTAATGGTCTCTTCTAGTAGCTGCATTAACTTTTTTGAGGTCCACGCACACCCTGAGTTTCCCATTCTTTTTTGGCACGATAACTATTGGCGACACCCATTCAGAGTGTTCAATAGGATATATGAACCCACATTTGATAAGCTTTTCTAGTTCTTCTTGAATGATCTTTGCGTACTTAGGATTCATCGGGTAGGGTCTTTGTTGTACGGGCTTCGCAGTGCTAATCATAGGGATTGTATGTTGGACCACAGAAGGCGGAACACCTTTCATATCATGGTATGTCCAAGCGAATACGTCCTTGAATTCCTTGAGAAGCTCTTTGAGGACCGCCTCTTCAACTTCTGTGAGGTCTTGGGCAATAAAAACAGGTTTTGATTCTTCACCGGGGTCAGCTAATTCTATTTCTTTAACTATTGCCGGACCATCATAGATTCCATTATTCCCATCGATAGGTATTCTTTGGGCTTTTGTGTACACAACCTTTGCTTCCCCTGTGGTGTAAGATTTGAAATGTTCTGGTGCAGGATGCAAGTCTGTGGATTCTGGTTGTGCGTTGGTTTGTGCTTCCATTTCTGCTTTCTTGTGTTGTCGAGCTAACTCTTGGTTTTGACGCCTCCTTGCAGTGCGGCTCAACTTTGGCTTGTCTATGATCTCTAATTGGGCTATGTCATGGGGTCGTGGTCTACACCACATAACATTTTGGAGATATTCACCCCAATTGTCTACCAATTTTCGATGAGCATCGCATGCTCCTATATAACTGAGCCATTCTGCTGAGGATCTCTTCTTGTTTATCCTAGCACGTACATTGGCTCGATATTGACGCCTCTTAAGGTTTTTCTTTTTCTTATTTGAGACCTGCTTTTGATTTGCATTTAGATCTGGCTCACTAAAGGAGTCCTCGTTGGTGTCCTCTTCACTCTCGGAGGAGCTATCATCGGTTGATGTGCTCGGTCCTTCCGAATGTTTTGACTGTGAACTTGCTCCACTCTCTAATTCATGAGATTCAGAATCCGTTTCACTCTGGGAGTCAGTGTCCAAGTCGTGTTGGTCAAAGTCTTCTATTGAGCTATCAGTGTCACTGTCAGATTGGTCCACAATTGCCTTGCCCTTAGAAGATGCATGTATGGCACTTATCATGTTCAGAGGTGCAATTTGTGGTACCTCTTCCCCCTCTGGTGTGACCCAAGTGGTTCCTCTATTTCCCCAAGTATCTATGGTTGCAGCTAGATGGTGCAGCTAGGTGTACCCAATCCACATTGTCGACTCAGTCATCCCAGGTAGGATATCCATAAGGAGAATCTTGGCCAATGTCTGTATCCTTCTTACAAGTGTAACAATATTGTAGTGGGGCCGAGTGAACTGTGGTGTCAGAGCGATGATCAATAATGGTTTTACTCCCTAAGGGTGTACCTTACCAGTCACCAAATCCACTCTAAGGACAGAGTCTTGGAATTGCAAATAGACATGATTTTTAGACCAATCGTGAACCATTTGTGCTTCCCTCATGAATGGTCGTCCTAAAATCATTTCATATGACATAAGGTGTTTAGAGAAATCCATTACAATGAACGTATGTCGTACCTTGTATCCTAGAACTTTGATCTTAAGATCCTTGAGCATCCCCATAGGTTTGGCTATGGTACCATTTGCCATCTTTACCACAATGTTAGTAACACTGAGGCGGGGTTTTCCCATGGATTCCCAACATCTTTTGTAACGATGCTAACTCCCGCACCACCATCAAGAATTCCCTTTATAGTTAATCCCTTGGTAGTGATGGGTAGGGTCGCATTAGACTCGTCGCCTTCAAAATACTGCCCTAATTCGTTAATGGGTACCTCGATCACAGACTCGTGTCCATCTAAGTCAAGTGATTGCACATGATTTTCCTCATCAATCATAATCGAGTCAGGCCTATTTGGTTGCGCAAACTGCGGTAATCCCGTTCGTAGCTCTCCGTTAAGGAATGCTCGAAGTGCAAGGAATAACTCAGGATTCCATACAGCTTTGCTATGATCGTGGTTCGGACCTCAGAAGACATGAAGTCCACTAGTTTGGCAACATTCATTGGCGTTTTGCAGGGTGTAGGTCCTTGACTAGGAACTGGTGAGGATGGAATCTCATATTCCTCAATGGGATCAGGTATTCCTTCGTTAAACATCCTTTCCAACAAGAAGGGTGTATGCTCACTTTCTGATGTCCCGTCCTCACTCCCTTCTTGGATGATACTAGATATGGCTAACGGTCTATGGTTCATGTGGGGTGGATGAACTTGCGTGGGAAACACTGTGTCATGAATTTTTACATGCATGGGTTTTTTGGTTAGTTTCCTTTGAGTCTCCTCCACTAAACCTCTTAGATGTTTCACCTGCTTAATCTCGTCTACTGGGTTTGGGTACGTCCCAATCTTCTTTTTACGATTCTTCCCTTTTTGCCCCTGCGGTTTTTTTGGGGGTCTTGGATTGGATTTGGAAACACTTGTGTTTTTCAGAGGCTCTTTATGGTTTTCTTCATTCGGTTTTCATTTGGTTCCATGTTACGGTTTTCTTTGTCGGTCTTTCCCTTTGTGGTATTGGTTCTAGTCTCCATTGTCTCGACTGAATCTGAATCATCCTCGAGGTCATTCATATACACGGGGTCATCTCCTGTTTCCTATGTTTGTTTTGGAACTTGGCTTTGAATTTTCCGTATTCTGCGACTTCTTCCTTCGTGTCTTCTTTTTCTTTGCTTGGATAACTGACGCGGTATCTCTCTCTTCGAGGATATGTTGGCCCTTGAAGCATGGACCGTGTAATCGCATAGCGGGTGCACGGGTGGTATTGGCGATGTCACACTAGCAATTTCGACCAAATTAGGGGTGTGATTTTAGGCGCATTTGGGTTATAGGGGCATTGGGCAATCAAGTGATCTATGCCACAACGATTACATGTGAGTATTGGCATTGCAGACGTGCTCCCTTGATTCATTTGCATCTGTGCAGCATTCTTTTGCAGCCTAATAGGGCACTGCTACTCGATGTGGTCCACCACACTCGTAGCATTGAAGAGGTGGCCTCCTAGCCTGGGTGTTGATATTTTGACCTCTGGATGCGAGAGCAGCAGCTTGATAAACCGGCTTGACTTGCCCCCAACAATCTTCCATGTAGTATATAGGACACTCTTCCAATGTATCAAGTCCGTAGGCAATACTAGTGTCTATTTCCTCCTCACAGCCATCTGCATAAGCATTTGATGGCTCGCAACCCACTTGGTTCATAGGGGCGACTCTTGGATGCGGGGGCTGCGGTCCTAGCACAGGAGGTGGTAGCGGTGTAGCTTGTACAACATTTTGAGATCTAGGGACCATGTGTTGCGGTAGTTGCTCAACAGGTGGAGTAGGCATCAATACAGGAGCTCGAGGCGCATCCGTCCAGGCTACAGGTGGTCTATTTGCCATCATACGTTTGATCATTAAACAATCCTTAGCTTGGTGACCATACCTACCACATGGTTTGCAAGTTCCATTAAATTTTACTCTAAACGTAGGGCACTCACTAGTGCTATGTGGGACCTAAGCAAATGGAACACCATTGTTGCTCCCTTCTTGGATACATGTGACTATTTTGAGGGGGTCGATTATCCTTAAGAGACTCTTGGATTGCCTTGGTGAGGTCTGTCAAGAATGTCTCAAATACCTTTGGCTCATTGGCAATGGGCTTTGCAGTCATGGGTTCATACTCAATGGCTTGTGAGCTAGTGGATCTCGTGTCAGTAGACACCCTCATGCCTGCTATCATCAAGTTGTCCTCTAATTGGATTGCATTGGCAGTGACATCTTCCCAGGTTGTGATACCTCTAATCACTAGTCCATTATAGATTCCTTCATTCCTCAACCCTCGAATGAATCGATCAAGCAGTTGGTTATTGTTGAAGCGCTCATTTACAGGGCAGCGAGAGTTTAAGTGCTTTAGACGACTAATGAAGTCCCTTACTGACTCTCCTTTTACGTTCGGCCTTCTGTAGCTGAGATGCTACACCCAAAGCACACCTTCTCGTATGTACTCCTTTAGAAAAACCTTCGAAGGGTAGGGTAGATTGTTTTCTCGTCCCCCTTAGGGTCCTATACCAATCTCCAGCCTTCCCACTTAATGTCAAGCTTAAGGCATTGCACTTATGTAGTTCGTTGCGTTCCCCTAAGGAATCACATACTTGTTCAAACACTTCAATGTGTTTCTCTAATCTTCGTCCCCATTGAATTTTTGCGTGAGTTTGGCAATTTGTACTGCCTTACTTCTAGGCTCTCTATCAGATGCATGAGCATATTTTCCGCGATAGATCGACCTATGGTTTGAGCAAAACGCTGCCAAGTCACCTATGTGAGGAGGCAGGGCGGTGGAGGTACTCTTGGAATCATATGTGGGAGAGGAACGGGTACCGGTCTTGGCATATGTGTGGATGATGGCAGGATATGGAACATAACCGGGCATAGGTCCACTCGGATAAGGGCTAGGAGCGGCACTCGAGGAGCATAAGCAAGTGGTACAATTGGAGGTGTGGGGGCCATGTGTGCATAAGGGGCTAGAGGCACATATGGTCGAGGCCCCATATTAGGTACTACGACACTAGGTAGTGGCACTGCGCTAACCGTAGATGTCATCGTACATTCTCTGTCAGGCTTATCCCTGGAGTGAGCACTGTGTTTTCCTTGATAGAGGGTTGAGCCAAGTTAGGGAAGCTAAAGTTTTCGCTCGGAGGCTCAGATTGCATAGAGACCCAGGTGAAATGACGTAAGATGGGTCCATGGGGACTCATTAGAGGAGTCTCCATTTGTTGATAGAGTAGGCTGTTGAGCCTGCTCGTATCCAAAATCTCATGGGGCATTAGTGAGTATATTTAC